>NW_028317876.1:11867500-12167500 GCF_062004578.1 Staurois parvus
ACATGATTAGGAGCACTCAACACCCCTCCTGTGACCACTGTGTCCACTAGAAATAGTGGATCACTGTTACCCATAATTGGTAACTAGGTATCATGCGATTGCTATGATTGCTATGATTGGTCATAGCGATCACATGATAACAATCTAAACAACCTGTCATGAATGGGGTTTCAATCATGAACAGCTTGCTTACTATTGTGATTTGTGATTGTCCCAATCACATAGTATCTGGCTACCTGTACCATGTAATCAGCGTAGCCAATCCCAGATCACAATAAAAAAGAAAGCTGTTCATGGATGGTTAACCCATTCATGACAGCAAAGCTACAGCTATTGCCTATACAGTGATCTGTATCCCTGATCAACCCCCCCAAGAGTGGTATAATGTTACTATGGTGACACTGAGATACTCTGATGACAGGGTGTAAAAAAAAAAATTACAAAATAAATAAAAACAATGTTTAAACATTTAAAAAAAATAGATATTTTTTTTGTGTACATACTGTCACCATTCAGTATACCTAATCACCGCCACACCAGTCATATGATGACACTGTACTGTGCTGGTGACAGTATGTTAAAAAAAACTGGGAATTTTTTTTTCCAATTTCTTCATTTTACAAAACAATTGTGACAAGACAATTACAAGTTCAAAACAATTCAACATGCCTCTGACTAAAACCCTAAGCCTGTCTACTTTCCAAAAGTGGGTCATTTGGGTGGTATTTGAGAAGAAATGAGATAGGTCATCAGGACTGATCAATTTAAACAAAAAAAATTATATACATATATATATATATATATATATATATATACTGTATACACACACAGTAGTTTGTAGATGCTTTAACTTTCATAAAAACCAATTCATAAACACTTATTAGGATTTTTTTTTTTTTTACCAAATGCATGTAGCAGAATACATGTTGGCCTAAATTTAGAAGTTTGATTTTATTGGATAGGTTTCATAACAGAAAGTAGAGAATATTGTTTTTTTTTTTAAATTTCAGTTCTTTTTTCATTTATATAATAAAAAATTAAAAATCCATTGGTGCTCAAATGCCACCAAAAGAAAGCTCTATTTCTGAGAAGAAAAAAGATATAAATTTAATTTGCGTACACTGTTACATGATTGTGTCAGTTAAAGTAGTGCAGTGAAAAATACAAAAAAATGGCCTGGTCATGAAGCGGATAAAACTTTCTGGAACTCAAGTGGTAAGGTTAATATGGTTAACTATTTCAACTTTATTGCTGCATGTAAAATACACCCAATGCACTAAGGTTGCATTCACATGTAGGCACTAGAGTTTTCAGGCAATTTTTAATAGTTTGCTGTGCTAAGTTTATTGGCAGCTGCTGCAATTTCCATAATGATGTTAATGGAAGATGTAGAGAGCGAGAAAAGGGAAATATATTGGATCACCTTGTGACTGGCAATAATAGAGAGGGGGTAGTTCTGGGTGATGGAAAGTGACCTCCATGAACATGAACAGAAATTCTTTAAATACAAATGCATGTCTTGGAAAAGGTGAGATCAGCCTCTCATTCACAATAAAGTTATCATGTTTGACACGTTCACCTTGCACATTCAGGTCTCAACAAATGAAGCATGTGCAAGTTGACATTGAGGTTAACTTACTAAAGACAAATAGACTGTGCACTTTGCAAATGCAGTTGCCCTCATTTTTCTCAGAACTTGTGGTGAAGTTTCACTTTGTAAAGAATACCTAATCAGGTGCAAGAAAAATAATAAAAAAAACATTTTTGCTTGCATATGATTGGATGATGAAAATCAACAGAGCTTCAGGTGTTTGGGACACTGTCTAGCTATGTGGAGCTACAAGACAACTTCTAGCATTAATCCAGTGGAAACATTTAGTCTTCTATGATCTTCTGAATATGTTTTAAATATTTATATATTTATGCAGCCTGAGATGGTTCCCCTGCAACCCCCTCCCCTCTTTTTTTGTTTTTCAATTTAATGTATTGCTCAGTGAGGAAGTTGCTAGTCATGGTTCCTCCAAAAGGATAGTGAGCTTAAACACACTAAACACACAGCTAAAAGAATGCATAAATGGCTAAGAGTAAAACCAGAAGTGGCCAAAAAATTACCCCTGAGAAGAATCCTAGCAACCTCAGCAACAATAGAAGATAATAAAAAATGTGGAGAAGGCATTCAAAAGTGACAGTTGGAAACAATGTAACACTGGCATAATGTGAATCAAAGGGTAACAAGAACTTTTAGGCGGTGCTATTAGAAAGGATAATAGTTTGAAGAATGATGTTTGTTTTATTTTTTTTATTTTTGAAAGTTTAATTTTAGTTTTTTTTTTCAAAAGATAAAATAAATCTTTTTAGCATATCTGTAATAAAGTATGCCCCTTTTCTTGTTATTTAATATTATTGTAAGATCTTAGATCACTACTGTAGTGTTCATCTTAGAACACTACAGTTAAGGCAGCATGTGCCCTGTACACCATTTGCATCATTATTTTTGTATCCCACAGAACAGTTCCCGTGGCAGCTTGAGGCTATAGAATAATGTTTAAAGAAAGACAGCTAATGTTCTGAAATATACAGTATTTCTCTAATTAAATTACAGTTTGAACTCTACTCTCTTGTTTTGCCTAATAAAATATTTTCAACAATCCAAAGTGTTACTTTTTCTGGTTGTGATTTTAGTTTAAATAATTAAAATTATTATATACTTTATTGCTTAAATTACCTTGTCGCAAAAAAGTTTAATGGATCTTGTAATAAATTTAGGATTGGCTGTGTGTGCCAGGTCAGTTGATTTATTTATTTTGGTGAGTCAGCAGGCATCATGATTGACAAGAGATTTGGGGGAAAATTTGTATTTCTTTATTTAAAGGCTTGTCAAATGTTTGGATGTCTTTAACTTTCCAAGTCACATTTTTTTTAACAAGTAGTGGTACTACAGTATGTAGGAAGGGTATCTAGGTGCACACTTATTATTTTACTTTAAAAGGGAACTTTCAGATTCCAATAAGCCCTCTACCCCCAGACCCCAACAATCACTGGGACAAGGTTGTGGGGAAAAGGTCCTTGTCCACATCAACATGCAAACTCCCATGTGGTCTGGCATTCTTGTCCCTCGTTTTCCTGCATGCTCAGATAAAGGATCTGGTATGGATTTTCTAAGGGTACTCATATATATATATATATATATATATATATACATTTTTTTTTTTTTTGCATTCTTTTTCATATTACACAGTTCAGTCTACAGGTGGCATTGGGGTTTATTTGCTAAAGCTGGAGAGTACAAAATTAGGCTCACATCTGCAAAGACACCAGTCCGCATCCAGGTTTTATTGCAAAAACAATAAAACCAGAAGTGAGTCCGACTTTACACTCCAGTTTTAATAAATAAACCCTAGAGTGCTTAGATGTGAACAGTGGTCAATTAAAAACATGTGATCCCCCTTGTTGAGCACTGTAGTGCTTAGCCAAAAGACCTAGGTGTGAATGGAGACTCAACAAGATCTACTTTCAATTGGACATAAAACCTTCCACATTCCGGCATCTTTTGTGGACCAATAAGATGTTGAGTCTCCAATTCCCTTTGGTACAGAGCTGGTGAAATTCTTTACATATTATGAATTATATTGTTGTTAACACTGACAGAATAATGACTGCTGAAACAGTATATCATAGAAAAGCAAAATAAGAATAGTAAAGTGGATTATGCTTCCCGAGTTATATGTTTTAATGTGTACATAGGCTGTGAACCTGCCCTCTAGCAAAGTCCATTAGTAAATGCTGAGTGTTGGAAGACTATCTTTAAGCATTTTTAAACTGCTGGCAAGTTATCAGCTAATCAATCAGCAGAGGAGAAGCATTCCATTAGGTCATTTTATGGTCAAAACCTTAATCCTAGCACATTCATTTTATAGTTGAGATTTTGGCACTGATAGGAGAACATTTTTGACTCCAAGGGTCAGCATGGTTAGTAAGTCCAAAAGATTTTAGACTTATAATGCTGAGAAATAGTTACGTTCAGTTTTTACTCATCTTATTTAAGTTCCCATTTTCAAAAACCTATTTTGGACTGCAAATAATAATAATAATACTGATAATAAAAACTTTGGGGATATTTGCATTAGAAACAATAATACTTTATTGCATATAACACATGGTTCTTCTGATGGAAAGTGTATCCAGCAATTTAATCCAGAAATTCAACTCAATCCGTTTGAGTTATATTGTTTCAGCACAATGAAGAAATTAGATTACACTTATTCTGGCAAGGTCACTGTATTCCTGAAACCAGTTTTCTCATTATTCTGCTTTTTAAAAAAAAATGTAATCCCTTCATTAGAATGCTGGTGTTTAGAGAAATTGCATTATTAAAGTCAGTCATGCAATACATTTTAACTTTGGCTTTCTCAAGTTAAAATGGATGTCTCTCCAAGTCCTATGGATGCACAGTACTTAAAGTGTTACTAAACCCAGAACCCTGCATTCACTATATCTGATGCACTAATTAATCTTGTAGATGGAGTTTTCATTCTCCTCTGACTGTCCTATGAGGCTGCATGAACCCTGACCCTCTGTCTGAACAGTGCTGATTGTAACTGTACCAAACACATGTACCCGCCCCCAAACCCCCCCCCCCAAAACCCTGTAGCAATACACACCAAACTAAGCATGTGCAGAGTGTCTCCTAGGGCTCTGTACTATCAGCAGATGGATTGGGGACTGAGGAAGAAGGGGGGGATCATAGAAGTCAGGATCAAACACCCTTTTTACATAATACAGAGGATTAACCCCTTGCATATACAAACTGATTTTACTATTGTGGGTTTAGTAACACTTTAATCATAGCACAGAAGTTCTGACATATAGGAGAGTGTTCACAATACAGCATTATTGCACTTCCCCCAATCAAAAAATAGTATTGCTATAATGCAACCCTATTGTGCAATATGAGAGGTGGTTTCACTGATCTACAAGGAGGGTGGAGCCAAGATTGACTTGCACAGGAATATTTTTATATCTACAAATCAGCCTATATATCTGGTTCTACTGATAAATTTGACATGTGGCTTTAATGAAGTTGCATTTTTTACTTTATGCTCTTTTGGATTTGTACGTTTAGCTGAAGAACAAAAAATCATCATGCAGGTGAAAGGCCACAATTAAATGGCCTAATGCATTTTATACATATTTATAGATCTAAGAAACATTTTTTTTTTAGTCAGAATTAACAACAGTGTGATAAAATGGTAGTGGATAATTTACTGTACCTTTATAAGCAAAACTTTTGTGTGCCAAATACATATCTTGAATTTTTTAAAGACCGGCGTTCACTGCAAACATTCTGGTAGAGTCCATATATTATCTAATAAGACTCATTGAGTTTCTGGGAATAAAGGATTACACAATATTTCTATAAGCATACCTGGGTTGTTTTACTAAAGCTGAAGAGTGCAAAATCTGGTGCAGCTGTGCATAGTAGCTAATTGTTCTAACTTCAGCTTGTTCAATTAAGCTTTGACAAAAAAACCTAGATTAAATTGATGCATTGGTTTCTATGCAGAGCTGACCAGATTTTTGCATGCTCCATTTTCAGTAAATCAACTTCACCATGTATTTAGATAATCCTCCAGATCTCCTAAATTAGAATATTGTAGTGGGCAATACATGATTTGTGGCATGTGTATTGTGTTTGCCATAATTTGCTGTAATTTTTCTTTGCATACATTTAGGAATGAACACATTGCATTTGTAGTTTAATTTACGCATTTGTACATTTAACACACAAAACTATGTGCTATGACTGTCCTACTCAGGGGCGGACTGACTATTTGGAAACTCGGGCACTGCTCGAGGGCCCGGGGTCAGTAGGGGGCCCCCTGGTACCATTTTCATAGGCTTTTTTGAGTTTGGGCAAGGACACAGGGGCCCCATGATCCCCTATTGCCCAGGGGCCCCATGAGTTGTCAGTCCGCCCCTGGTCCTACTACTATTTTGTATAACTGAATATACAAGCTCTGTTATTGAATTGTTTTTAGGTGGAACTTGATGAATGTATGTTTTTCTTTTTTTTTTGTTTAGTTAAGATGACCTAATGATGTCATAAATTTGCCAAATAATTAGGTGATCAACACAGTAAATCAACACATTTTGAAAGTGGTGATGGGGTTTCTTCCTTTAGGATTTGCCCCATAACCAATTCATACAAAATGAACTCACTTCACTGGCAAATATAGTTGCAAAGTAGGGTTTTATAGTGTAATAAAAGAAAACTATAATGGTTTTGAGTTAATTTTATTAAAATAATTTTTTGGGTTTATACATTAGTAGACTGATGTCTGTTGTGTTTTACACACACATATATATATATATATATATATATATATACTGCTCAAAAAAATTAAAGAAACACCTTGAAAACACATCAGATCTCAATGAGGAAAGATATCATGCTGGATATCTATACTGGTATGGACTGGGTAATGTGTTAGGAACATAAGGATGCCCCATGGTTTGGTGGAAATTAAAATTATCAACCTACAGAGGACTGAATTCAAAGACACCCCAAAGTCAAAGTGAAAAAATTATGCAGCAGGCTAGTTCATTTTGCTGAAATGTCATTGCAGCAACTCAAAATGGTATTCGGTAGTTTGTATGGCCCCCATGAGCTTGTATGCATTCCTGACATCGTTGGGGCATGCTCCTAATGAGACAATGAATGGTGTCCTGGGGTATTTACTCCCAGATCTGGACCAGGGCATCACTGAGCTCCTGGACAGTCTGAGGTGCAAACTGGCTGCGTCAGATGGACCAAAACATGGTATCCCAGAAGCGTTCTATTGGATTTAGGTCAGGTGAGTGTGGGGGCCATTAAATTGTATCGATTACTTCATCCTCCAGGAACTGCCTGCATACTCTCACCACATGAGGCCAGGCATTGTTGTGCACCAGTAGGAACCCAGGACCCACTGCACCAGAGTATGGTCTGACAATGGATCCAAGGATTTCATCCTGATACCTAATGACTGTCTAGCCTGTTGAGGCTTGTGCGTCCTTCAATGGATATGCCACCCCAGACCATCACTGACCCACCACCAAAACAATCATACTGAACGATGTTACAGGCAGAATAATGTTCTCCATGGCTTCTCCAGATCCTTTCAAGTCAGTGAACATGTGCCAAGGGTGAACCTGCTCTCATCTGTGAAAAGCACAGGGCACCAGTTGCGGACCTGCCAATTCTGGTGTTCAATGGCAAATGCCAATCGAGCTCTATGGAGCCGGGTAGTGAGCACAGGGCCCACTAGAACACGTTGGGCCCTCAGGTCACCCTCATGAAGTCTGGTTCTGATTGCTTGGTCCGAGACATTCACACCAGTGGCCTGCTGGAGGTCATTTTTAGGGCTCTGGCAGTGCTCATCTTGTTCCTCCTTGCACAAAGGAGCAGATACCAGTCCTGCTGATGGGTTAAGGACTTTCTGTGGCCTTTTCCAGCTATCCTAAAGTAACTGGCTGTCTCCTGGAATCTCCTCCATGCGCTTGAGACTGTTCTGGGAGACACAGCAAACCTTCTGGCAATGGGGCATATTGATATGCCATCCTGGAGGAGTTGGACTGCCTCTGCAACCTCTGTAGGGCCCAGGTATCACCTCATGCTACCAGTAATGACAAAGACCCTAGCCAAATGCAAAACTAGTGAAAAACAGTCAGAAAATATGAGTAAGGGAAAAATGCCAGTGCCCTCCACCTGCAAAACAATTCCTGTTTTGAGGGTCATCTCATTGTTGCCAATCTAGTGCACCTGTATTAATTTATTTAACACCAAAGCAGATGAAACTGATTAACAACCCCCTCTGCTACTTAACTGACCAGATCACTTTCCTAGGAGATTAATTGACTTGATGCTATACTCTGACTAAAAAGTGTTCTTTTAATTTTTTGGAGCACTGTATATATATATGCTGTGAAATTTAAGGCAGTTGCATTGTTAGTTGGTTAGTGGATCCATGCCTGTGTTTTAGAGCTTGTCTGTCCACTTTTATTAATCAAAATAAAAATCCAATATAACAAAGTAATTGCCAACACAGGGGTTTTTCACCATCAAAACAGAAACTATGAAAATAATGCCAAGCCATCTAGCTTCCTCTCCTCTCCTTCTTGAATTTTAAACCTTGGCCCTTGGCTTTTGCCTGGACCCTCAAACCATTTCACATAGTACCTCTGTGTTCCTGTGCCCCTCTCACAGTTCACCCAGTTTTCCTGTCTCTCTCAGCTCTCCAGGCTTTCTCAGTCTTTTTAGTCACAGCTCCCTGCTATACTGGCCCACACCCTCAAGATAGGGAATCTTATTACACCCAGGACTTTCATAGTTCCCTGACTCTTCTGTACTCTCTTAGTAGTCTGACCATCTCAGGTCTCTGGACTTGCTTAGCTGTCTTGTCTCTTTTAGCCCTCTGGACAAGGAACCTCCTGTCACCAGCATGGAGTAAAGCTGTGCACACCTGCACACACAGCCTGCTGGTCTCCAGCAAGACCTGAATACTCGGTTTGAGACTTCTTTCCTTCCAAAGCTCTTTGAAGTCTTCAAACTTTAGAACCCAAACCAGGAATACCGAAACCCAGAGAAAGTTGAAACAAACGTTCACCGCTAAAAATCAATATTCTGGAGCCCCGCACTCTGAATTTGTGTGATCGCTGTGTCCCTTCTACTTCCTTTTACACATTGGCAGGGCCTCACATTGGCACATGGGTGTGTGTCTGTGTGTGTGGCAGTGGTTAGGGATACTGACTGGTGACAGTATGCTAAAAAGAAATATTTTTATTTATTCAATGTTTACATTTAAAAAAATATATATATATATATATATTTTTTTTTACTATTTTTTTAACATACTGTCATCAGAGTAGTTCAGTGTCATTATAGTGTCACTATACTACTCTGGGAGAGGGGGCGGGGTGATCAGTTTTGGTTTTTTTACACTGTTACTGCTTAAAACATTTATGATCACTGTTAAAAGCAATAGTTTTAAAAAACGCATTATTCCTCTTACTAATAAGTTCAGACTGTCTGCTTTCCAAAAATTGTTCATCGGGGGTATTAGTCCTGTCCTTGCATCTTAAGAGCCTTAGGAAATGAGATTGGCAGTACATCAGAACTGATCAATTTTCACATATATACCATAGTTTGTAGGCACTACAACTTTCACAAAAACAATTAATATACATTTACTGTGATTTTTTTTTTACCAAGGACATGCAGCAGAATACATTTTGTCTTAAATTTATGAAGAGATTTATTTTTTTAAATTTTTTTTAATTGGATATGTTTTATAACAGAATGTAGAAAATATTGGGTTTTATCTCTAAATTTTCGGTCTTTTTTTGTTTATATAACAATAGATAAAAAACCCAGTGGCAATCAAATACCACCAAAAGAAAGCTCTATTTGTATGAAAACTATTATATAAATTTAAGTTGAGTATGGTGTTGCATGATCATGCAAGTGCCAGTTAAAGTAGCACAGTGCTGAATAGCAAAAAAAGGCCTGTTCATGAAGAGAATAAAACCTTTCGGAGCTCAAGTGGTTAAATGTCCACAAAAGATATTTTTTTTCTTTGTATAGTGTGACTCTTATTGTAATTCATCCTGCACCAAATGACATAAATAATGTGTAGGATCCCCCAAAAATCTATACCAGGACCCCTAACCAAGCTAAAATTCTGACATTGCACAGTGGAAAGAAATTACACTCTCCAGAAAAGGTAAAACATTGGATTATACCAAAATAAAGCAACAAGTAAGCAATTCATAGCTAAATGTAAAATAAGAAAAACACACCACCAGTTCAAAAGCTAAGGGACCTAATTCCCTCCACACTCATATCACTTTGACAGGAAATGACCACTTATTTACCCTGGACAAATGTAAATATGCATGTGCCATACCTGGCTGATCCCTGTGCAAGCTAAACATCACTATGGTACTTACTGCCACTACAGTGATTGCTACTAGCTTCTGGGTCTGAGATTGAATTTATGCCCTACTACTTTTTGAATAGAGGGGGTTATTCCCTCTGCATGGGCACCATTCAGAGAACACTGTTCATCTTCACTAAACAAGCAAAGCATTCTCTGAACGAAGTGGAGAGATAGATGATATTATGATCTCCTGCTTGTCCAATCAGAGAATGACTTACGTTCATTGAACATGCTTTGCACTCATTAGTGGCCTTGCTGAGTGAGTGACCTCCTGTACTTACTATGCAGCAGAGCAAACATTTACCCCAGGACCTAGAAGTTAGTAGTGATCACTGTGGTGGTAGTGCCTACTACAGTGATTTCCAACTTTCACAGAGATTAGCCAGGTATGGCACATGCGCAATTACATTGGTTCAAGCAGGATAAGGGATCTTGGATGAGCATCTTTCCACTTTATAAGCAACTACTCTATATGTCAAGGTTTTCCATTATTACATCAAGCCAATAGTAGAGCAAAGGAATCTTTCATTTTTTCTGCCCTATCAATAAAATTAATAGAGATGGAGAAAAGAATAGAAAATAAGAAAAAGAGGAGAAAAAAAAATCTAAGATATTCATACCTATAGTAGAGTAATTATACAATACAATATTAAAATCAAAACATGCGGGTTATATTCACTTTCCTATTGAATAATAATAATACTACTAATAATAATAAATGCTTTTTTAAATAGTTTAGCTGTGTCAAGTCTTAAAGATACAATTGATGGAGCATTCTTGCATCTAAAGAAATTATTTGTTACATTACATTATAAATAATAACAATAATAAATATTATTATTATTATTATTAAAATCATAACACAAGCCTTAAAAAGCAGCATTTTCCATGGATTTGCATACACTGATCTTTGTTGTGACAGTAGCAGAATACAGAGGTGCATTGCCACTGAGTTAACATGAACGTCAGGAAATAGCAGTTTATTTCTTAGGAGGAAAACTGTTACCTTGCATGCTGTGAGGAAGGTAATAAATTCTGTAGTCTTTATAAGTGCATACCACATAGATATCAAAAGATTAGTAGCTCCCTTCAAGTAGCCTAAAGTCTTAAACCATTTATCTAAATGTGTTGAAATGTATGTTTCTGTAAATCATAAATGATTTAGTTTATTCCTGGCATGTTCGGCGTTAAAATGAATAGCTTATTGTCGAGGCTTATTGTTGAGAATTTGAATGCGGATCATGTAGCTCAGGGGAGCCAGTTATTTTGCAGTTATGAAGCTGGCCTACTTATATACAGAAACTGCAGTTGTTTTCACTGTGGGACAATATTATAAAAGACCTACTTGCACATTTACTGTAGGTTCCTGTATTGATTTTCGACTTGTTTATCTAGTTATTTTTAGAACTTGTTATGTGTTATTATTAAAAAAATGTTTCATTTAATGTTTGATTATGAACACTGGGTTAAATATGGAAAAGAAAAAGTATTAATGAAATGGGCAGAGATACTGCCTGTACAATTAGCACATCTGCACAGGTACATCAAAGGACAGAAGGGAAAACCCACTGAGACCCCCAAGCTGTCTTTATGTTTTTGCTGTCATGGTATAATGACAACACAGGAAATATCTCTGTAGCCACCTCTGAGACTTTTCTATGATACCTATGGTGTGCATGTACTGCAAAACTGTTTTGTTTTGCAAAACAGACATATTCATCTGTCACGGTGCAGAACTGTTTATTTCATACATACTGTTCTTTTCCACTAGAGGACAATCTGTTCTTAAGAAGCTTGCTAGCAGTGGAGTTCAGACTCTTTTAGGTCTACAGTCCATTGAACTCCACACTGGATTGTGACAGCCATTGTAAGATTCACCTCTATGGGATAGCTACTAAAAGAGAAACACATATGCAATCCTGTGGAGTTTGTAACATCAGAGGGAGGAATGATATGCAATCCAGTCTGGAAAGTAGGAGAGTAGTGAGAAAATGTTTTGGAAGCGGGAAGGCAGCTGAGAGACATGCCAAAGAGATATCTCTTCTGTCAGATTACTGTTGTTCAGTGACTAAAGGACAGTTCAGAGAAGCTGGAGCAGATTCCATCTGTTCCACATCTCTGCTTAAGAGGACTAAGAAGAGCTGACTGCTGCATTGTAGGTGCCACATGGTATTTACCAAGAGACTCTAGAATTACATCGGCAAGGGAAGACTGTCAGCTATACAATAATAATGTTTACTTGACAAAGTAACTGATTGAGAAGGAACATTTCTTCAAGGTGAATCATCTTAAAAGGACTACACACCTGTTGTTTTATTCAGTATGTAGTATCCTAAAGGAACACCACATATGTTGCTATTTGGCTTTTTTATATAGGCATTTGTTACTTTCCAGTGGTTCAGGGCCCAGACACATAACTGTGAGCACACCAATGGAGATTTATTATTTTATTTTTATTTATTTTAGGTACTTACTGTATATAGCGCCATCAATTTATGCAGCGCTTTACATATATATATATAATATATATATATATTGTACATTCACATCCGTTCGTAACCCTCAAGGAGCTTACAATCTAAGGTCTCTAACTCACATTCATACATACACACATACTAGGGCAAATTTAGAGCCAATTAACCTACCAGCATGTCTTTGGAGAGGAAACCCACGCAAGCACGGGAAGAACATGAAAACTCCAGGCAGGTAGTGCCGTGGTTGAGGAAATATTAGGAAAAATTTGATTCGCACCGAATCCGAATTTTAGCAAACTTCGGATGCACGAATCGAATTTTCCCCGATCAGCCGGCAAAAAGTGTCACTGCAGAGAGCTCCGCTATTTCTGACAGTTCTCTGACAGTTCCTTCACATTTACAGCGGTTGAAACATTGTATCTATTTGTTTCCATTTAGGATACAGATGTTTTTATTCGGAAACAAATAGATACAATGTTTCAACCGCTGTAAATGTGAAGGAACTGTCAGAGAACTGTCAGAAATAGCGGAGCTCTCTGCAGATACACTTTTTGCTGTACTGGAATTCTTCTTCTTTTCATTCTTCTTCTTCTTTTAATTCTTCTTCTTCTTCTTCTTTTCATTCTTCTTCTTCTTCTTCTTTTCATTCTTCTTCTTCTTTTCATTCTTTTCATTCTTCTTCTTCTTTTCATTCTTCTTCTTCTTCTTCTTTTCATTCTTCTTTTCATTCTTCTTCTTCTTCTTTTCATTCTTCTTCTTCTTCTTTTCATTCTTCTTTTCATTCTTCTTTTCATTCTTCTTTTCATTCTTCTTCTCATTCTTCTTTTCATTCTTCTTCTTCTTCTTTTCATTCTTCTTCTTCTTCTTTTCATTCTTCTTTTCATTCTTCTTCTTCTTCTTTTCATTCTTCTTCTTCTTCTTTTCATTCTTCTTTTCATTCTTCTTTTCATTCTTCTTCTCATTCTTCTTTTCATTCTTCTTCTTTTCATTCTTCTTCTTCTTCTTTTCATTCTTCTTCTTCTTCTTTTCATTCTTCTTTTCATTCTTCTTCTTCTTCTTCTTTTCATTCTTCTTTTCATTCTTCTCATTCTTCTTTTCATTCTTCTTTTCATTCTTCTTCTTTTCATTCTTCTGTTCATTCTTCTCATTCTTCTTTTCATTCTTCTTTTCATTCTTCTTCTCATTCTTCTTTTCATTCTTCTTCTTTTCATTCTTCTTCTTTTCATTCTTCTTCTTCTTCTTTTCATTCTTCTTTTCATTCTTCTTCTTCTTCTTTTCATTCTTCTTCTTCTTCTTTTCATTCTTCTTTTCATTCTTCTTCTTCTTCTTCTTCTTCGTCGTGCCCCGTGACTGCCCAAATGAGTGAAGTGTGCGGTGATTCTAAGATCGACGGCACTCATCTGCATGTCATACTGACTGACAGTATTATTTCTCTTCCCCAGCAGACTCCAAGGGTATTTAAATTAAAGGTACAGTGTTCTGCACTAATATAAAGGCTCTCTGAAGCCTAGAAACCCTTTTAATAAGTTAAATTCGCAGCGAATAAATTCGCATCGAATCGAATTTCTCCCGCAAATTCGGCGAATCAGCCGAATCGAATTTTTGAATAATTCGCTCATCTCTAATTGTGACCAATGAGTCATGGAAAATGACAAGAACTGGAGGAATTTTTTAAAGCCACTCCAAGAAAAAGCTTATTCCTAACATACAGCTGCAAAGCTAACTTGCAGCAAAGACAAAATTTGCACAACTTGGTCCTGTCTATCTAGTTCAACCAACAGAAAAAGGAAAGAAAAAAACGTAATAGAGCATGATCTAATTTGCTCCTGGAAATGGGGGGGGGCACATTCCTTTCTGATACCCCAGGTAGCAATAAGATGTGCCCCGGGTCAACTATTCTGGTGATATTACCTTTACATGAATCAAATTATATTTTTGTATTTAGGAATGCATCAAGCTTTTTTTTTTTTAAACTATTCCATATTTTCACAGTTCTTACTGTGAAGAAGCCTTTCCATGTATGGAGGTTAAATCCCTTTTCCTCCAGATGTAATAAGTGCCCCCTTATCCTCTGTAATGACCTAAAAGTAAGTAACTCAACACCAAGTTCACTACAAGGACCACTTATGTGTTTGTACTTAGTGATAATATCCACCTGTCATGAGTCTGTGGTAGTGAGCCCTTGTAGATCGCCAAATCTGGGTTCTCTGGAGCATGGAGTCTAAACCCCAGCCTGTTTCTTTGCCAGGGCTGCTGATGGTGGGGATGGACTTGCAGCAAGCTACAATCAGGTTGCAATCCCCAGGTACACCCAGCTGGGAATGCAGAGATAAATTGCATGAGCAGAGTACAAACAGCAGGGGATAACAGGAAACCCAGGAGACAAGCATAAGTCAGGACGGGTAGCAAGCAAGCACAAATGGTGGATGAAGCCGGGATCAGTACAGAAGTAGTCAGGCACAGGATACACAAGTAGGATGCGGAAGGGAGCTCAGAGAACTGTTAAGTTGCTCAGGCAACATGGGCTACACAGAGCATGTCTTATATTAGCAAGCAAACTAGGAGGCAGGCCAGAAAGTAACAGAAGAGATGGAAATAAAACCCCACAAAATAGCAGGCAGTGCCCATAGGTGAGCACAGCCAAGCCACATATGTAAAAGCAAACAGGTTAGGTAAAGCACTACAGCAAAGAGGTAAGAATACAGAGGCAGGAAACTGCAGGCTAACCTGTGACACCAACCTTAGTCTCCTCTTGCACAGAGAGAATGAATTCAGTTCAGCTAATCTTTCCTCATAGCTGAGCTTCTCCATGCCACTTATCAGTTTGTTTGCCCTTCTCCAGTTCTTTAATCTTTTTTGTGAATTGATGCCCAATACTGAACTGTATATTCCAAATGGGGGCTTACTAATCATTTGTATAGGGGCAAAATTATGTCTCAGTGGTGCAATGCCAGGCTCCTGAAGACACTGCTATCAACTCTCAGCCTATACCTTCTTTCAGGCAGACAGTTACTCAGTTGCAGAAAGTGTCAGTGAACTACAAGGGCTGTGATTAGTGCCCTGTTAGTTCATTAAGAGCTGTCTGCTGTGGGGGTGGACAGGACTTTGTAGTTCCTTCACAGATCTTTGTTAAGTAATGATGCAGCTGTGCAGTTTTTTTTTAAATATGACAGTGTGTGTAGAGTGCCTGCTGTCATGGGAGAGTGGTGGTGGGGGGTGGGGAGTAAGCAGGGGGCTACATAGTAACATGTTATATTTTAAGCCCTATATATAGGAATGTAACATGTTACTAAATGTGAGCATATCCTTTATTGCATCTTAAAAAATTAGAAACAATGGCTTTGAAATAACTCAAGCCATCTGGTCCAAGTGCTTTATTCACCTTTATTCACCTTTATTTTGTCTAAATTTTTCTGGACCATATCAGCTTTGAGCTATTTTGGTTCATTTCAGGCTATGTGCTGTTTGTTCCCAGTCACCAATTCTAAGTTATATTGTAATAAACCTACATGCTCACACCTGTCCTTTTTATAAATATTAATATATATGGAGACTTTTTTGGGGGTTTTCCTATTCTCTTTTACAACCTGTCATTCTTTTTGAAATGTTTTAGCCTTGATTTTCTTTCTATATATTTTGTTATATTCTTTGTAACTTGATGGCAGTGTTCCTTTTTTTTTTATTTGGTCATAATCCACATAGGTTTTATTTTAGCATTTTAAACTTATTGATCTTGGGAATATATTTTGCAGTGTGTTTGCATTCTGTTGATTTGAAGCATTCCCATTTCTTTTCATTGTTTTTCATGACATGTGCCCAGAAGAGCATAATTTCTAGTTGGGGTTTACAGTATACAGTATAAACTGTATCATAAAATTATCTTGTAACAGATTTATACATTTCTGCCCTTCTACTGTTCTAGCAGTGCCATTACCAGTCAATTTCGGGGTGGTTAAATCCCCCATTATTATTACTGCCCCAATCATTTCAGCCCTTTCTATCTGGGCAGAAGCCAAGTCTTCACCTCCTCATTAATGCTGGGTGGCCTATAAAAAGCTCCAATAATTACCTTTGAAGTAATCACCCATATGCAGCTACACTGACAATTGCTTCAGCATCAACACACTCTCCATCAACAAGGTCCTCTTTCACATTTTCTTTGAGATTACTTCTCACACAGAGACAGACACTTCCACCTTTTTGTTTTAAACCTTTCTCTCCAAAGTTAGAATAGCAAAGACTGTTAATAGTCCAATCATGGGAAAAATGAAGCCAAGAATCAACAATACCATTTAAACCATAGACTGCTCTAAAACCATTCTAATTTTCCTGCAAAAAAATGTTTAGAAAGCTCAGTGGTAGACTGCAACCTTCCTCCTGCCAGTTCCTGGTTTCCTGACTGTTCTGACTGGTCTTGGAACAGATGGGGACTGTGGCTTAGTAGAAGTGTGCTGTCTTGCACTCTCACAGCCAAAGCTGTCTGAAGTTAACATTGGGGCTTTTCCCACAATCTGGGGGGTCATAAGGACAATGCTGATCTCCGAGTCAAGGAAGATCCTGTTGTATATTGTGCCTTTCTGTGCAAGCCCAAGTATTCAACAGTGCTGTGGAGCCCTATTTGCAGGCAGGAGTCCCGTATGGAGATAGATGGGGAGAAGCTTGTTGATCAACACAGAACTGTGCTGAAAATACATAGAAGCCTCCTGTGACCACTAGGTTGTCAGGGAAGTGTGTGCGCTCCTGGAGGGTGGCCAGGTTGGGGTTTGCAGTTACTTTCACATTCTCCTCCTGGGCTCTTATTATCTTTTGCTGGAGCTGCATCCTGCCTTCATCCTGAACACTTTTCTTAGCTGTCTGCCAGGTTCATTGCTGCCCCAGTGATTGCTTCTCTTCCATTCTTTTTCATTGTTTTTATCCATTTTCATTGGTATGTTCATTCATCGTACAAAAATGTCAGCTGCAGGGGATTTACATTACGATTTTAAATTTAAATTATGAGATAACTAGAGTGAGTTGTAACCAATAAGCAATGAATCAAATATCACCATTTATCTATAGGGAGCCCTGGTCTCCCTAAGGTTGAGAACCACTTCTCTAGAGTACTTCCTGTGCCTTGTGCAATGCAAGACAGTAAACAGTTAATGCACTAGTTACATAGATTCAATCTCAGAGTAAGGTAGCACTGTTGTTTTACTTTTATGTCTGACTGGCATAGCACTGACTGTTCAATGATGTATATTCATACACTAAAATTGGTGCACTCCAAGGTAAAGGGGTCAGCTGTGATAGGGAAGGAGGAGTTCTTCGATGGTAATAGGGGTTTGAAGTGGATTAAAATTCACTTCACACGAATTGACAGACCACGTCAACATTAACCAATATCTTTATATTTTGGGTGCCTCCTTCACACAAATCCTGCTCTCTCCTGGCTCTCATCCTACCTGTCACAACGCTCTTTCAGCGATACCTATAATGCTACCACCTCCCCCTCACTCCTCCTCTCTGTTGGGGTCCCTCAAGGCTCTGTCCTTGGGCCCCTTCTCTTCTCCATCTACACCTCCTCCCTTGGCCAACTCATACACTCTCACGGCTTCAACTACCACCGCTATGCCGACGACACACAAATCAATCTCTCAACCCCCCACCTCATCCCCTCGGTCTCCGCCCGAATCACACACCTACTGAGTGACATATCAGACTGGATGTCGCTCCACTTCCTTAAACTGAACCTCTCCAAAACCGAGTTTCTTGTCTTCCCCCCAGCCCGGACACCACCCCCCATTGACTTCTCCGTCACATCCAACAACGCCACCATCAAACCCGCCCCACAGGCCAGACTACTTGGTGTCATTCTGGACTCCAACCTATCCTTCCAGCTCCAAGTCCAATCTTTAACAAACTCATGCAGACCAGACCTCCGCAACATCGCCAAAATACACACGTTCCTAACCCCAGAAACCACTAAACAGCTCATCCACTCCCTCATCATATCACAACTCGACTACTGCAACTCCCTCCTCACTGGCCTGCCTCGCCGCTGGCTATCCCTGCTTCAGTCGATCCTGAATACGGCTGCCAGACTCATTCACCTTTCCAACCGCTCCATTTCCGCCACCCCCCTCTGCCAAACCCTCCACTGGCTTCCGATTGAACAACGGATCAAATTCAAAATCCTAACACTGACGTACAAAGCTGTCCAACATACTGCCCTGTACTACATCACTGACCTAATATCCAAGTACCGCCCAGCACGCACACTCCGCTCCTCACAAGACCTCCTTCTGTCTAGTTCCCTGGTCTCCTCCTTCCATGCCCGCCTCCAGGACTTCTTCAGGGTGTCACCCATCCTCTGGAACTCCCTGCCCCAACCCATCAGATTATCACCTACTCTCCTCTCCTTTAGGAGCACCCTGAAAACCCATCTCTTCAGGGAAGCCTACCCCACCCCCTGCTAACTTGCCGACCTCCTCCACTCTTCCTACCACTCCATCCCCCACAGCTATCTCCTCCTGTACCACTATCCCCTCCTAGATTGTAAGCTCGAAAGAGCAGGGCCCTCGATCCCCTCATGTTTTGCGTTGTATTGGTATTGTTCTGTCACATGTTCTGTCCCCCTTTGTAATGTACAGCGCTGAGCGAACCATTGGCGCTTTATAAATACTGTATAATAATAATTATTTAATGAGCATATATGATTCCAATTTAATTACAACCATATATAAATATTTTTAAAACATTAACCCACTCTGATAAAAAATATTTACATTTAGTTGTTCTTTTTCATACTCTGGATTTTTAAATAAGTTAAAAAAAGCAATACTTACCTGGGGATCAAATTGACTAGTAACCTCTCGGACCTATATGCTAAAAACTTCCTCCCAGCCCTTAAAGCTATCCGAACAGACCAAACCAAATGGCACCGTCCGTGTTTTTCCTGGTTCGGCAGAGCTTCGATACTAAAAATGAACATCCTTCCTCGCCTGCTTTACCTATTCCAGACCCTGCCCATTCAGCTACCACCCACTTTCTTCACCTCATGTAGACGACTCTCCACTCTTTTCCTTTGGAATCACAAACGACCTCATATTGCCTACTCCCAGCTTGTGCTCCCAAAATCTAAAAGAGGAATCGGTTTACCTGACTTACAACGATACCACTGGGCTTGCCACCTAGGATAATTGCCTGGAATGTTCATCTCACCACCATGGCCTGGGTTCAACTGGAACATTTCTGCTCCATTCCCCCCCTAGCTTCGGTTCCGTGGCTCTTACATAAGCATGTGCCCCCAGATCTCCTTACACGCCCTATCATTGGCCCCTCCCTGAAAATTTTCCGACTGGCCTGTAAATCGATCTCAATTTCAGAGGCTCCTGATCCCCTTATGTCTCTTCATTTCAATCAGGATTTCCCTCCCGGTATGCACAGATCCTTTCCTTCAGCTCATTGGCCACATACCCAAGTCCTGGCAAGTCACTTCTTTCACAAAGGCCAGTTAAAGACTTACTCTTCTTTGGCAGGCCTGATGGGAGTCCAGTCCTTCCCCTTTTGGGCCTACCTCCAGATCAGACATTTTCTGCTATCCTCTCCATACCGCTCTAAATGGACTCGCCCACTTACTCCATTCAAGTCAATTTGCTCTAAAGCTGAACCACAGAGGCACCTAATATCCCTTACCTATCTGCTCCTCCTTGCTGATAGGCCCTTTGACTCACTTCCAGCATGTAAGGCGTGGAAAAGGGACCTAAATATAGATTTCTCTCCCTCAGATTGGGAACAAATCTTCATATATTCTCACAAATGCTCCCTAAATGTTTCTGCCCAGGAAAATAGTTTTAAACTGGTATCTCGATGGTACAATACACCCTCCAGAGCCCGCCACTTTGATCATTCCAATCCTGGTAGCTGTTGGAGATGTGGAGCCCCGGCTGGTTCTCTCATACATATTTGGTGGGACTGCCCCATTATTCAGCCCTTTTGGAGGGAAGTACACCGAATTACCTCTTCTGTATCAGCTATTGAAATTGAATATTCTCCGGCCCAAATCCTTCTTCACCATACCCCGCTCTCCAAACGCATCTACGCTAAATCCCTAGCTATGCACATGCTCACAGCTGCTAAACTCTGCCTACCAGTACTTTGGAGATCCACCCACATTGAAAGATTGGTTTTTGCACATTGATAAAATTGCGGAAATGGAAGAATTGATTGCCTATATAAATACCTGAAATAAAATAAATAAAGACTCCTGTTCTCTATATAACTGCACACATGTCCACAATATTAGTCCACGCAAACTTTTTTAATCATATTAAATATTAGCAATTACTTCCCTCCACACCCTATGATGTATATGGCATTAGAGATGCTATCAAAATCTTCTTATTATAATAGCTCATTACTATCCAGTGACATAATGATAGCCATAGTAGTCATCACTACTGCTATGGGGCCTGGGGTTAATAGTAGTGGTCCCCATTAAGGAGGCTGTTGAGACAAACTGTAAAGTCCCCGGGGGGGGTATCAGGATCATTGTTGATAGTCACATGTCCTGCTTTGTGTCATAAGGAGCATTTTGTTTAGCTGTCTTAGCAGCATAGATTCATTGCAGTGAGAACTTACAGCTATAGTCCACCTGACTAAAATAATACCGTGCACCTAATGCAGTAAACAAATCCAGTATTTCCTTAGCTATAAACTTATAAACTGATACAAGTGAGGTCTGTAGTTCTTCAAAAAATATAGAGCTCAGTGAGGTTTGTATTAGGCATGTAGAGTAATTTGCAGGATCAAAAATGCTGCTCCAGGTCAGTCCACTCTTTACCACACCTCACACACATTTTAACTAGGTGTTAGCCCAGATAACAAGGCTCAGAAATAAATAATGAATAGGATCTGGATGGCTGCACTCCAAAATTCAATGCACCAAATGACACAGTCGGGGGGAGAAAAGTTGATGTGTTTTTCATTTATTAGTGCTTAATCTTAGGTCATATTATAAAGTACTGTGATAGTTAGTAACAATACTATTATTATGGATTACTACTATGCTATATTAATTTTATTTCTGACTACTAGACCACCTCTTTCAGCACATGCCTGCTGTGGTGGTGGATAGGCTTAGTATGTACACTAAAGCAGTTCTCCTTCTGCCTGTCCTTGGTTTAGTTATACTTTAGGATCAATGACACATAGGGATTGATTTACTTAACCGCTTGCCCTCTGGAAGATTTACCCCCTTCCTGACCAGGCCATTTTTTGCTATTCAGCGATGCGCTATTTCAGCTGGTAATTGCGCTGTTCTGCAACTCTGTAACCAAACAAAATGTGTGTCCTTTTTCACATAAATAGAGCTTTCTTTTGGTGGTATTTGATTACTTTCGGTTACAAAAAATATCCAATAAATTCAAAGTTAGTTATACATTTAGGCCAAATCGATTCTTTTATATGTATATTAATTGGTTTGTGTGAAAGGTATAGTGTCTACACAATATGATATATATACTGGAATTTACGCAGCTTTTACTTTCTGACTGCCTATGACATTTTTTGAGGTTGTAAAATGCCAGGGCAATACAAACACTCCTCAAATAATAATCCCTGTTTGGAAAGTAGACACCCCAGGGAATTTGCTAAGAGGCATATTGAGTCCATAGAAAATTTAATTTTTTTGCAACAATTTTTTGAAAAAATAAAAAAAAAAATTTTGCACAAAGTTGTGAATTAAATGCTCGTGTATGCCATGGGGGGTATCCCTTCCCACTGCTTGTAAAAATGATCCAGCAGCTAATTAGCTGCTAGGATTGCTGTTACATAAAACCGACCACCAGCTGAAAAAAGTGATACCAGGATGATGGCTGTAGCTGCAGGCATCATCCCAGTATAACCACTCAAAGTCTAGCAATGTACCAGTATGTTTCTGGTCCATGTTGGGCATATCTGTAACAGTAGAAAACAGTTGTGCATATGATGAATCGATCTATAATCGACCAATATGACCACAATTCATTCTTTTTTATAAGCCCAAAAAGATTTATATTCAGAAACTGTGATAAATTTCCATGCGAATTGTCTGGCAAGAGCTGAATTTTGGTGAGCAGCCATTTATTTATGTGTGTATAAATTGCTTTGGCCACAATCAATTTGTACAAATCTTCTGTGAAAACAGCGGAAGGGCTAAACGTTAGTGCTGGCAGCAAACGGGGATGATCCTGCTAACACTATGTTTCAGGGACACTATACAAAGGAGGCCCTAGTATAGTTTGGTTTGTGATCAATATATTTATCCGTACAAATACTATACTAGGAACGGCGGTGATCAGCGACCTATAGCATGAGTTTGATAGTGTGCAGGTAATCTAACGCTAGCTGACCGTGGCTGGGGGGGGGGGGCACTTACAGACCCTAAAGCTATCTGATGTCACTAGTGGCAGTAATACAGTGATCAGTGAAAAATTCTATATACTGACACTGTACTAATGGCACTGACTAGGTGACGAGGCGATTAAAGGGTTAATAGGGGCGATCCAAGTGTTAAATGTGCTAATCCAATGCTTGCATGTAATATGTAGTGCTTTTACTCACAGTGTGGTGTTCTCTCTTCTCTCCCTGGACCGACAGAGGGGGCAGCTGGAGGCACAAGCGCATTCACAGTCTGAAAAAGAAAGCAACGTAAGGTTACGTCGCTTTGCCCAGAGCTGCTGCTCATCCGCACATGGTGGGCAAACGGTCAGCAGGTGTTTAAAAAAAAAAAATTTAAAGAAAAAGTTCTCAATTTTGTATTTTGTTTTAATACCTTATCAAAGTAGTGCACTGTTACCATTGTAACATTGTACTACTTTGGGGGGTGATCAGGTATTTTTTTTTTTACATTTTGCATTGCATGAGCAATGAAGATCATTGCTCTGCTATGCAAAACTTGTTTGAAACTGTCATGAATGAGTTCAATATAATTCAGAACAGTTCAATATAATAGTGGTCTGTGATTGGCTACAGCTGGTCACATGGTGCAGGGAGCTGTGATTGGCCCCAAGTATTATGTGACAGCTTTGAGCCCATCACAGCTCACCAGGAAGAGAAGCAGAGCTGTTATGAATCATATTGAAACAAACACAACACCTCCTGCGCTCTATGACCCAGAGCAAGGGTGGATGGATGGAAAAGGAACTTGTAAACATTTGTCTACCAATGCATAAAGGTAGTGTGGCTCTAAAAAGGCTGGGGAACCCCCACCAGTATTGTGAAGTGAAACAAAAAGAAAGCCCACCAACCTTGCGCGTTACCTCAGTAAAATTTGATTATATTGAATTAAGAAATAGAGAAGTATAACAAGTGTATAAGATCCATCAGAGCTCTGATGACGAAGGGACTCCCTTCGAAATGCGTCAGCCTTACTTTGAGAGTCTGCCCTCGTAATGAGACCCGCAAAACCGTGAAACCTGGTTTCACACTCCTAGAGTTTCGTTGAGGATCTTATACGCTTGTTATACTTCTCTGTTTGTGAGTATATTTTTTAGTTCAATAAAATCACATTTTACTGAGGTAATGTGCAAGGTTGGTGCACTTTCTTTATGAATCAGATTGATTCATAAAAGCTTTGCTTGCATAGTGATGATCACATAATCACCAGGTCCCTTTCACCGGGATCTTCATTCTGCTGTGTTCCTTGGACACAGCAGTCACGGGTGGGGACTGATGCATGCCCACTTGGATAAACAGTGCCCCCCTGTGTTAGTACAGCCAGAGCAACATACGGGTATGTTGCTTTGCCTGTAGTTGCCGCCCATCCATGGTACATTGCGGGTGGGCAGTCAGCAAGCGATTAAAGTAAATAGGCTTTTCACTTTGCAAGGCAATGTTCCCTTGGTTAGTGTGTGTGGCAAAAAATCACTTTGCACAGAATACCCAATCACATGCAAGGAAAATTTAAGAAAATAAAACAGTATTTTTTTCTTGCACATGATAAAATGATGGAGAGCGTCACATCATTCACCAAGCTAAGGGAAAATTCCCTTGCAAAGCAAACAGCGTATTTGTCTTTGTAAATCAACCCCATATTGCCACAGAAGACACTACTAGGTGCCACAGAAAGAGGTTGCTGGGGGGCCCATCTAAATTTCACTATGGGAGCCCATGAGTTTCAGTTACACCTTTGCTACTACCAGATGCAAAATACGGGTTATTTTTTACTTAAGAATATAACAGTGTATTTTTTTGTAATAAGTTCAAATTTACAGAAAAAAAGGCAATTGTCAGGCACTGTTCTCATTTCATAACTGTGCATAACCATACGATGTCCCACTGCTTGCGAAACTAACAGCAAGAGCAGTGCACACTGTTTAACACCCACAGGAATGGAATCCTCAACTGTTCTAATGACTGCTGTCCTGTTGCTCTTAGACTGCTAAATTGAATAAATTGTAGTCTCATTACCCTGTGATGATTTCTAAATCCTTAGGGTACTGCCTTACTTTATGCTCATTGCTGAACCCATTTCTGCATCTTTTGGCTTAGGAAAGCCTAATACATAGTACAGTAGAGATAATATAAACAGTCTTGAAGCAAAAACATGCAGTGTTATTACTTGCAGTTTTGCTAACAGCAACAACTAGTAGATTAAAATAAACAGTTCTGATTTTTCATGACTGCGCCATATTGGTCATACTTATGTTTAATGTGTGGTTTAGTAGATGAATCACATTTTTCCCTTCACAAATCCAATTTACAGCAATAATTTAAAACTAGCCAATAAACATTATTGTTTGTTACAAGTGCTGCACATCAAATTTAAGTGTCTGAAGCACTCAATATAAACAGAATATAATTAGAGCTATCTAAAGAATTTTCAGAGTCATGTATAACATACTTCTCTTTACTGTAGATAAGCGCTTACAAATGAAAGTGCATTCCAAGCAAAAAGCAATTACCTCTTTAAAATATTAATATGCCTTGCTCTTAAATAGCAATAGAAATTGTTTATGCATCATACTGTATAATAGCAATTTCTATACAAATTCTAAATAAATTACCTTTCTTCCATTGTTTTTTTAATCAGTTATGAAAGCATAAAATAATTTTTTTTCAGGCAAAGAAATAGTGTAGGAGTATATTTAAAAGGGACACAAATAAACCACAGAATTCTTTAGCACCAGGTAGGACACAGAGCTTTTCAAGTAACTGTGCTTTCAATAAAAAGCATAGTTATCCTCTTGTCTCCTAATGTTGCAGCAGAGAACTAGAAATGCGTACATGTGCGTGGTCCTACCTCTCAGATCATGCTGTCAGATTGACACATTACTTAGAGATTTATACTCAAGATTACTGGTGCATATTGATGCTGCTGAAAGTGGTTTGGGCATGGAAGAAGGTTGAATCCCAACTACAAAGCCAAAACCACTGAAAGGTTTTTGTTTACTGTCTGTCATCATTGGGATATATCCCTTCATGTCCTTTCTTGATTACATCAGGATAAGAAATTCAAGTGTCTGGGTGTAACCAGGGCAGAAAGACAGAGCAAAAAAGTCATTGAGAATACACACAAATTGACAGATTGTCTAGCCCAGGCATGTCCAAAGTCCGGCCCGCGGGCCGTTTACGGCCCGGGGGTTGGTTTAATACGGCCCTCCAAAAGCCCTCCCTGCTCTGTGTAATGTGGCCCTCCCACGGCCCTCCCTTCTATGGCAGACAGTCTTCTGCTTGAGAGCAGAGGGCAGTGCGCATGCCTGACTGCGGCGCGTTCTCCCTGGTCTGTGTAAATGCGGCTGTCGCACGGCCCTCCCTTCTGTGGCAGACAGTCTTCTGCTTGAGAGCAGTGCGCATGCGTGATTGCGCCGCGCTGGGAGCGACAGAGGGCGGTGACGTCAGGGCCGGGCTTCCAGCGTGAAGTGTGTTTTTCTTCCCCTCCCGGCTGCTGAGCAGAGACTTCAGCTCCAGCTACCTTTTTCACCCTTCACATTAGTGCAGGTAAGTTTTTTTAAAATTTATTTTCAATACATTGTGAAAACTCAGCTGTCAGTTGATCTTAATGTTATGAAATGAAAAGTATGTCGTTTGCAATTAACTTGGCATAAAATAATTTATTTGCATTTAATTGTAATGGTTCAAAGAATGTTCGGGAAAATGTTCGGCCCTCCACCATGTTCACTTCATCCAATCTGGCCCTCTTTGAAAAAAGTTTGGACACCCCTGGTCTAGCCCTTCCCATGATTCTGAATAAATATGATATTTTTGCCGTATCCTCATCAGAGAGATATTCTATCACATCCTGTCCTTGTGACACTGTAAAAGTGGGATTGGAAGGGATTGGAAGTAAGAATGAATCTTCCAAACACAATAAAAATTTGACAAAAATTCTAACCCTTCCCAAAAACAAACCAAAAATAATTAGCTATAAACACAAACAATTAGAGTTATATTTATAATGTAGTATAGTTATAAAGAAATATAATATAGTTATAATAAGTAAATCTTTCATGCTAGCCCACTGGTTTTAATACCTTCTAAATCAGCCACCTGTAACCTGGAATACCTAAATCAGGAATTCTGCCTTCCCACTAAGGCCTTATACACATTTGTGGTAGAAGGGTGGTAAAAACACATGGATGAGCCATGTTTTTACCATCCTCAAGCCTCAACCACCCTCCTGATATCTTGCATCATGGAGCACCAAAAATATATCCCTCCCCCATTGCACACAGGGGGCAGTACCCCCTGCAAAACTATTTATTCAAGTCAATAGGATCGCACCACAAATGAGCACAACCATTTGCAATATCCTATATGGTGAAAAGCAAGGACCACATATAGGATCAGGGTCTCCGCCCCCTGTAGAAATTGCTATATATTAGAAAAAGTATCTACTATCAAAGAAACAAATCAGAATACTTAGAGAAATCACCATCTACCACATTGCAGGGCAAGCTATCACTATCCCAGCCCAGTGCAACAGTGTTTTCTCATGATATTTGGAATCCTTATTATCCCATGTTGCCAGAAGGATTATGTCACCTTTGCCTAGTTGCCACAGACAAATAGACAAATTGATAAATATGTATATTATATATGTATGTATATATATAGTTTTTTCCTTACAGGAACACTATTCCCCTTGGAAGATATAGTTAGTAATTTCTACAGGGTAAAAGGCCCTGATCTAATAAGCAGACCTTGCATTTTCCTGAAATAAATAAAAATATTTATTCAGTGAGAGCATGGAAAAAGTATGGAATCTCCCATAATTCCAAATGACTCTGTATAAAATACATTGGTTCAAAGCTGCAGAGTAAAGGCATACTGACCTAAATTTAATCCTTGCTGATGGAAGAGGCAGACACTTTGAGGGGGATTTACTAATACAGGAGTATGACAAATCTAGTGCAGCTCTGCACAGAAACCAATCAGCTTCCAAGTTTTATTGTCAAAGCTTAATTGAACAAGTTGAAGTTAGAAGCTGATCGGCTATCATACACAGCTGTACCAGATTCTGAGTGTTCCAGTTTTAGTAAATATCAACCTTTGGTTGGAACATGTATGTAGCTCATGAATTCTGCATTCACTCTGACTTTACTTTCTTCATACTTAACCATTTGACTGCTAAAAGACTGTTACAGCGCAGTTGGCTAGTTCTGGGAGGGTGTTCATGGACGTCCTCCCAGCTGTGTTCAATAACAGTTGACCATAAGGTAAACAGGAAATGCCAGTTACCGGCAGTCCTCTTTTCATGCTGACAGAATGTGAGAAGACAGCCTTTATGTGACAATGTAAAGAGGGGGCATCTACACTGATAATCAGTGCCCTGATTATCAGTGCTGGCTATCAGTGCTCTTCAATGCTGGCTATCACTGCCCATCAGTGCTAGCTATTGGTGGCTATCAGTGCCCATCACTAATACATGTTAGTGCCACCTATCAGTGCTACCTATCAGTGTCCATCAGTGCTGTTTATCAGTGCCCATCAGTGCCACATATCAGTGCCAGACAGTACTGCCTACCAGTGCCCATCAGTGTCGCTCAGCAGTGTCCATCAGTGCTGCATTTCAGTGCCCATCAGTGCCACATATCAGTGCCACATATCAGTGCAGCCTCATCAGTGCATATCAGCGTCGCCTCATCAGTACAACCTATTAGTGCCCATCAGTGTAGCCTATCAGGGACCATCACTGCAGCCTATCAGTGCCCATCAGTGCTTTCCATCAGTGCTGCCTATCAGTTCCATCCATCAGTGCCCATCAGTGTTACACATCAGGGTAGCCTCATCAGTACCCATCAGTACAGCTTATTTGTGCCCATCAGTGCCACCTCATCAGTGCCCATCAGTGCAACCTATCAGTGCCCATCAGTGCAGCCTCATCAGCACACATCAGTGAAGGAAAAAATCACTTATTTACAAAACTTCATAACAGAAACTAAGAAAACCTTTTTTTTTCTTCAAAATGTTTGGGTTTTTTAATTTGCTTAGGAAAAAATAAAAATCCCATTGGTGATCAAATACCACCAAATGAAAGATCTATCTGTCTCAAAAAATGTATAAAAAATGTAATTTGGGTACAGTGTTGCATGACTGCGCAATTGTCATTCAAACTGCGACAGTGCTGAAAGCTGAAAATTGGCCTGGGCAGGAAGGGGGTGAAAGTGTCCAGTAGGCAAGTGGTTAAAT
Organism: Staurois parvus; assembly: GCF_062004578.1. Taxonomy (NCBI): domain Eukaryota; kingdom Metazoa; phylum Chordata; class Amphibia; order Anura; family Ranidae; genus Staurois; species Staurois parvus. Next base: position 11,896,602 of record NW_028317876.1, read on the forward strand.
ATTCAAGTTTCAAAGAAGCCACGCAGGTCAGCAACTACAATTGCAGCCTGGGATTTTCTCCCTTGTTGCTTTGTTAAACTGTTTTTGTAGACTTAGAAACCTTTGTTAGGACAGCCCTTCTTATGATAAACTGTTTTATTTTGGGGGGAAATGAAAAAAAACCCCACATCATTATACCCGATTGACTAAGGTTTCTAAAAACTGCTGTCCACAACATCTTAACCACTTGATCTCTGGAAGGTTTTACTACCTTCATGACCAGGGTTTTTTTTTGCTATTCATTACTGTTCTGGTTTAACTGCCAATTGCATGGCCATGCAACACTGTAGCCAAATAAAGTGTTTATCGTTTTTTCACACAGAGCTTTCTTTTGGTAGTATTTTATCACCATTGAATTTTTTATTTTTTGCTATATAAGCATAAAAAGACCAACATTTTTTTTTTAAAAATACACTTTTTTCTGCCTTAAAATTTTGCAAATAAACATCTCTCATCTCTCATCATAAATGTAGACCAAACTGTAGTCTACTACAAACTATGAGCTGTAACTTTGAAAAATGATCAATCCTGATGTACTGATATCCTGTCTAATTTCTGGAGGTTCTTAAAATGCCAAGACAGTACAAATTCCCCCCAAATAACAACTTTTTAGAAAGTAAAAAGTAGGAGAATCTATGGGGCATTGCCAAGAGAAAGATGAGAGACATGAGACCGACCAATGCAGAGGAGCTGAAGGCCGAAGCATTGGTCGAAGCATCATGGTCTTCCATAACACCTCAGCAGTGCCACAGGCTGATAGCTTCCATGCCATGCCGCATTGAGGCAGTAATTGCTGCAAAAGGGGCCCAAACCAAGTACTGAGTACATATGCATGCTTATACTTTTCAGAGGTCCGATATTGTTCTATGTACAATCCTTGTTTTATTGATTGCATGTAATATTCTAATTTTCTGAGATTGTGGATTTGGGGTTTTCATGAGCTGTAAGCCATAATCATCACAATTATGACAAGTCACGGCTTGAACTATCTTGATTTGCATGTAATGAGTCTATCTCATATATTAGTTTCACCTTTTAAGTTGCATTACTGAAATAAATGAACTTTTGCGCAATATTCTAATTTTTCGAGTTTCGCCTGTAGATTTAACAAAGTGTTGGATACATATCTCAGAGATTTTGGTCCATCCACATTGACATGATTTTCTGTTGCCTTTCTATCATTTCAAACCAGTCTGTCCATTCTCTGACCTCTGACATCAAGGCATTTTGTCCACACAGCTGCCACTCACTGGACATTTTCTCTTTTTCAGACCATTCTCTGTGAACCCTAGAAATGGTTGTACTTGAAAATCCCAGTAGATAAGCTGTTTTTTAAATCCTCAGACCAGCCGTTCTGGCACCAACAACCATGCCATGTTCAAAGTCACCTAAATCCCCTTTTTTCCCAATTCTAATGCTTGGTTTGAACTTCAGCAAGTGATCTTCACCACGTCTAGATGCCTAAATGCATTGCGTTTCTGCCATGTGTTACCAAGCAGTTAAAAAGGTGTACCTAATAAAGTGGCCGGTGAGTGCATATATGTACTTTATGTTTGAGAAGGAATGGAATATCTACTGGCACAGCTACTCTGAGGTATTGGGGTTGTTTTACTAAGGCAAATAAGATATTTACTTTGCATAGGAATTCTCACTTTAAAAATGTCCTTGCAAAGTGAACAACCTTTCATAAATCAACACCATTGTCCCCAGTAATTTACTGTTCTGATGAAGGTGGATCTAATCTATTGCATAACATTAAACATAAAAAAAATCTGGAAAAAGCTCAGAAATACATTTTATTCACAACCCCGAATAAACACAAACATTAAGAAAGAAGAAAACCATTGCAATAAAATGCAAAAATCAAATTTGCTGCATAATATTTATGGTGTGTACACCATAATGACTGAGAAGTTAAATAAGAGTAAGTTTATTGATGATTCTGAATCTGCTGCCCCTGGATAGCAGCTGCCATTCCAGTACAGCACTTCCTGAGGGCTCTCTCATAATAGTGTTCATGACATTTTACAAAGGGATAATGAGAAATGAACCTTCTGGAGAACCATTACGCTGTGAGCTAACAAGAAAACATGTATGTGCACCTTTTTCTTTAGAAATGCTCAATTTTTATATATTTACAACACTCATTTTTATAATTCTTAAATACACTGTGAGGTGAGACAATAGATACATATTTTAAGAGTTACCTTATAAAATAAGTAGTACTTTGGCAGTCAAAATATCAGAAATAAAGAGTACCATGCAAAAAGGCTATTTTGCCTTGTAAGCCTAAATTTGTCATATGCATTACAATCTAATTACCCAATACCTGCATGGTCTCCTTTAATTTGGGCATATCATTTATAATTTGATTGTACAATCTGTGTACAATATCTGTTAGATTTACTAAAATAGATAATATGAGGGTCTACCTACACATTCTATTCAATTTATATTCAGTCTAGCAGGTCCTTGCACTACATAGATGCTCAATAAGATTGTAATGTGTATACCAGTTTCAGATTCCTCAAAAGTATAATTGTTACCAAAGCATTTCATTCAGTTTATATCTAGTCAGGCATGACCTCACACTACATAGTAGTTTGTAAGCATAATGAAGACTGTACAATAAAAGTGTATTGTATATGATCTGCTTTACATTTTCCAGTACTATGAGGGCCTACCTAAACATTAATTCCAATTTATATCCAGTAAGCAAGCTATCCCACTACATGATAGACCTAAATGACATTGGAAAAAATTTACAATATATTGTATCTGTTGTCAGTTAGGCTGGCCATACATTTACCAAAACCATATAATATGAGGTCAAACCTAAACACCTTCAATTTCTATGCAATCAGGCAGGCCCTTGCGCTACATAGACCAAAAAACCCATAAGATTGGTACAGTGGTTACTATTGGTGGCAATACTTCAGGGTTAGTGTAACAAATGCAAAGCTGAATTCAGAATATATTAAAAAATTCTATCATTTATTACTACAAAATATTATTAAAACAATCACCAGTGTGAAATCCAAGCAAAAACAGACATAAACATCATAGTTGAAAAACATATCATAATGAAAAGACAAATAAGACAAGACAAACATACAATGATGAATTGTGCTAGATAGTTGAAGGTAAATCTAAAGGAAATTGAAAAAAAAATTGTATAATTGTGGCCAGCTTTAGCTATGTGTTATCTATTAAAGACAATACCCTCAACTTTTTTTTATATTATATCAAAAACTTTCCCACAAGGAATGATGGGCAGGCGATCATATTGGTCCTGGGATACTTTGTGGAGACTAGATGGATGAGGCAACAAATCAGCAGCAGGCAAGAGAGTAGACATGTACAATTTGTTTTGGTATAAATTGAAATCCAGATAACATTTTTGTTATTTAGAGATCTGGATGTATATGAATCTCTGAATCACAATAGTAATGGATTTCAATAAATCCAAAATAAACGATACTGAAAACAACATATTCATTCATATTCATTTGTTTCATTAATTTGCGACTTTAGAGGATTTTGTAAGTTCAATAATATTGTCACACTCTGCATTGTTGTGGTTGGTCTAAGCCAAAGTAAAGCAAAACATCAAAATTAGAAGCAAGTCACATCAAAGTGCAAGCAATTTGTAAGCAAGTCACAATGAAGTTGCCAGCAAGTTACTGAAATAAAATAATGACATAAAAAAATAATCCAAATCTTCCAAAATAGATTCCAAAAATATGAATCAATTTGGAACAACAAATATGCCAAATTAATTCCAACAATGAATCATTCTAACATGATGAATATTATGAAACAAAATGATTGACTTAACTAAGGAATCTGAAATGAATTCAAACAAATTTTTTCAGCGTCTCTACAAGAGAGTAGTCAGGATCCAAGTCAAGGTTGAGGCAGGCAGTAAAGAAGAGAGTTGTCAGGTCATGATGATTGTCTTGGCAGAGGGTAAACAAGAGAATAGTCAGGCCATTCCCAGTTATCAACAAACAGGCAATCAGCTGGCAAGTATCATAGTTCTCCGGTATCTGGAAATAAGATAACACTTGCCATTTCAAAGGCAGAAACTTGAATATCCTTTTGTTCAGAGGATATGGCCAGTGTCATTTCAGGGAACTTTGAAAGTCCTGACAGGGATTCTGCTAGTAAGACTCACAGGGAATAAGCGAGTACTGTTAGAATTCCTGACAAGGATCTGCAAATACCAGTGGAAATCCTGGAAGGGATTCTGAGATTCCCATTGGAAGTCTTGGCACAAGTAGGCAAAACATATTCCTTCTAAATACGTGTTATGGGCTATGTGCTGATGCAAAACAGTATAAAAGCAGTCATGCAATGTGTGGACTTGATACAAGTCGGCTGATAACCCCACCCCAGTTATCAGAATCTGCTGGTCCATATAACCTATGGCCACTTCAGGAAATAAGAACCTTTGCTTCCAGCAGGTGCAGTAATGCCTCCGAAGCCATTTGGCCAAAGGGGATAAGTCTGCCCCACACCTTTCCTCTATAAATTAAGTAGTCTGAAAAATGAGTGTATTCAAAAACTTAGCACTTGAAATTTTTTGTGTTCTCCTGCCAATAGAATAACACATTACTGTCCCTTTTTATTTTAAAAATAATAGCCACATTTTGGTATGTCTTTTTTCATTTCATGTATTTTTTTTATATAGTAATATTAAATTATAGCATTATTAATCACTTAGTAAATAGATACTTAGCATACTCGTGGAATACTGCAATACTTATAGGAGATGCTTTAAAAAATTTTACAGGTTAGCTGTTTAGAGTTACAGAGGAGGTTTAGCGCTAGAATGATTGTTCTCACTCTAACATTTGCTGCCATACCTCATGTATGTGTGTGTGTGTGTGACTTATGTATGTGTTCTCTTCTGATTTTTTTTTTTACTTTTTTAAAAATGTTTACACTGTCCCTTTATTTTTTTTTTAGCACTTTTATTCCTATTACAAGGAATGTAAATATCCCTTGTAATAGAAATAAGGGATGACAGGTCCTGTTTATGGAGAGATTTGGAATCTAAAAGATCCAAAATCTCTCCTCTACCTTTAAAAGCAAAAGATCAAAAACAATTTTTTTAATCTATTGCTTTAAAAAAAGTTTACTTTTACTTATATCCTAAAAAAATTAGTAAATGACCAAGTGATAAAACAATAAACCTGAACCAGCTTTCTTACTACTGGTAACTATTTCCAATATACAAAGAGCTCCACAAAAGGCAATAATCAAGAGAGCTTGAAAAATAATGACTTCATACACCAAAAAACATACAGAATAAATGGTAGAAGACAGTTTCTTCGGGATGTACTGTAACTAGTTATGGGCCTCCTATCAACTGGCATAAAATGAGAATGCTTTTGACCTTTAACCGCTTGCCTTACTAAAAAAGAAACTATGACAAGCTGGAAAACTTCCTCTTCAAGTGGGCTACACAAAAATGCTAAAACAGCACATTTTGAAAGTAAGTCAAAAGGAAAACTTATTATTAAAATATACCCATTTATCCCAAACAGCTAAATATTCAGCCCATGTTTTAGGAGCTGATTCTAATTCTTAACATCTATAGCAGTGTACTTCAAATCAAATCCCACATTGCTAGAGCAATTAAGAATTGATCTGGGTATAGGGAACCAACCAGATCTGCGTTGGGGAGCAGACTGTGGAAGCGGGTCATCTCAAAACAAGTTAAAGCATCTGCGATAATATTAACAATTTCTAGGTACATAGTGGGCTTTCACAGAAACATTTAATTGTAAACAAAGAAAAACAAACTGACTTAAAAGAATAACTATAGGGGATCCAGAGGAAAGGCAATTATTGTGAAAGTCACCATGACAGGGAAAAGTTCCAAAAGAACAATGTTTTAGTAAAATTGAGTTTAATCCAGAATACTGACCAACCACCACACCACCAGTGAGTTTGCCAAATTGGCACAAAACCTCTAGAACCTTCCACATCTGCGAAGGACTCAAAATTGGCTGCCAAAATATATTCTTCCGGAAAAAAGGAACTTTCATTGAAGGAATTGAATGGTAATTTAAAACCAGCTGAGGCTAAGTAAAAAAATCTTGCTAACCAACATTATCCTACAAGTAAAAGCTAAATTCCCTAAAAGTGATCGAATTTCTCTAATAATGCTTTCCTTTTCCTAATCATGAAATAAATCAAAGATTTGGCTTTGTTAATATTTTCCAATGGAAGACTAAACTCCATTAAACCAGTATCTATATGAATTCCAAGGAGTTCCAAAGATGTTGAGGGAAACATTGATTTTTCTTAGCAAGAGAGACTCCAAAATGTCCTACAAAGGACAAAAATTAACTGCAAAGAATAAAAACAAATAGGGGAATTAGCTGGGCCAACAAACAATAAATCATCTAAATAATGTATAATGTTGTCAAAACCTGATTCAAAACTAACCGCCCGATGTAAGAATGTGGAAACTTTTTTTCAAACTATGAAAAGGATAAGGAGCAACCCATATGTAAACACACATCATAAAAGAAACAATTATCAAAGAAAAAAACCTAAAGAATTAGAAGAAGCAGAAGAAACGGGTAATAAACAAAATGCTGATTTAATGTGAGCCATCAATGCACCATGGCCAAAAGTCCTAATTTTTAATATAGTTTCTTCAAAGATGAATTAGAAACTGATGATAACTACTCATCAATTTTATAATTCGGGGAACATCTTTTTAGATACGAAAGATGATGAATTATCCTGAACACATTAGGCTCTTTTTAGAAACAATTCCCAAAGGAGAAATCCTAAAATTCTTAAAACAAGGAGAAACAAAAGGGCAAGCACTGTGGCCTTCGGAAATTTATTTCACTATTTATCTCTGACAACATCAGGAAATTCAAAAGCCGATTTCAAGTTGCCCACATTACAGCAACCCACCCTAGAGAAACGTGGGATTTGAAAACCATATACAAATCTATCAGTTAGGAATTGTGATATCTCCTAGTTTGGATACTTGGCTAACCACAGATGCATATTGTCCGCTTTCACTGAAAGCTTTTAGTAAGGTTTTCCCTTTGTGGCACCATAGCTCCAGATCTTTTAAAACATTTAAGCAGTGGATAACATAGCAAAAAACATGCTTATAAGGGAATATACTGTTGTTAACTGATAACTGCTTGGATGTGGTGGGTTTATGAGGCAAGATTACATTAAGTCAGAGGCCTACATCTTTTACCCATTTAATACTGGGGTAAATGGATAATTTTTGTTGAAAGGATTCATCATATTAAAATCAGCCCACACCACCAAAGCTCCTATATGCCTCCAGCACATTTTCTAGGTGATGAAATCTGGGTATTTTCTCCAAAAACACTGGCAAATATACAAAATGCCTGAAGCCAATTATTAAATGATCTAGGTATAGGCCTGCATCTGTCATCCTCACTACGGTCTCCCAGTCTCTTTTCTGATCCAGAAATAACTTTGTTAGAAGAGGTGAAAACTCCCCTTTCTGCATTTTTGCTTTCACCGCCATAGATGAATGATAACCAAGTAGAGAAATATCATAGGAAAGAATTTCCTTGAAACATATTTCTGGAACCGGTGCTTTAACCATATTACAACCAATAGCATTATAAAGCTCAAAAGATGGTAAAGAAGGAATAACTGGCAACAAATGGGTACTGAAGGATGAAGAGTTAACAGAAACGGGACTAACAGGAACGCCATCTGACCCCAAAGGGTTAATACCACTTGAAATCTTAATGGGAGAACAAACATTAGCAGGACTGACAGATGCCAATACTGACTGACTATAAATGGCAGATGCTAATTTAGAAAGATAATTCATTAAGGTATTCAGTATACTAATATTGCTGCACCTGTTGAACAGTACGGGGTGCAGGATCACTGACTGCACAGCTCGACTGCTGCTGCACAATGCACTGAAGAACACACAGGAGATCCAAGAGGGACATCTTTCTGCTGTGTAATAAAGTCTTTGGCAGACTGCCACCTACCTGGGCACAGCCTTCTGTGACCCATACCATGGCTGGCATTGGGGGTGGAGTCTGTTGTCCTGTAATCTCTGCCTTACTCCGGTCCTCCTGTTTATAGTCAAAGGAGAAAATCCCACCTTTTTCTGCTGACCTGATGGCCGGGGCCTCTCTCAATGGTGATGTCTCTCACCTCTTCAGCACCTTGCAGGGGCACAGCCTCAGGAACCGCAGCTGCAGGTCTCTCCTGCTCTTTGCAGATGGCAGGGCTGTCACTGCACATCTGCCACTCTGCCTCCCCACTGCCGCCTGTCTTCAGAACTTGACATGTCAGCTTCTTCTTCCTGCTGTTCGTCTTCAGGCTCATTTTTTATTCTAAGCAGTGGCACGGCTACTCTTCATCACCTCTGCTCTCTCCAGCATGTGATCAACTAAAGTCTTTATTGTCAGGTAAGCAAGGTAAAGAGGTATTATAGCCCCTTTGTTTCTTCTAACCAACAGCAAGGACCCTAGTGCAGTGAACTCTTTATATACTGAGTCCCCCAGCTTCCAGAAAGTTCCCTCACACCTCATTGGACACTTTTCAACTGCCTCAAGGTGTGTGAGGGAAATTTAAAGCTGCAGAACACCAATTTGACACCCACTAAAATAATGACATTTGACCTGAGGAAAAAGGAGGAGTAAAAGGTAGAGGCAAGCCCGTGTAAGTTTGGAAAGAAAAATTCTGCACACATAAGAACCACTATTCTGACTTGTGTTTTTATTTGGTAAATTGTGCAGGTTTTATTTTATTATTAGCACTGAACTGTAACATTTTCATGTAATTAATGGATGTATTTACAAAAAACCAACAAAAGGTGTTATACAATTAGGGCATATGAAAATGCTAAGGTGGTGGTTTTAGACTGGAAGAGGATTTAATTTGTGATTGTACACAATAGTGTTATAATATTCAGTGTAAACTGTATTTTAATAGACACTGTATTTTTATAGGTCAGTGTATATATACCTTTTATACTGTAACTGCCAACTAATGAATGTTTTAAGTTGATCTACTAAAAAGAAATAAATAACAAAATAAAGCAGCAATGAATCACCATAATCCACTTGCTGTGCAGGATTACATAAGTGTGGATGTATGCTTGAACATCAATCACCCCCCCAGCTGACTAACATCTGACTAACAATTTCACCAACTCAGCATGGAAATACGCATGTACCAGGCAACCAGGCACCTGTAGGAGCTAAGAATGCAACATATTTGTGGGAAGTTATCACTGAGTACCTGTTTAAAGTCAGTGGCCTATGAAATTGTGATTGTAAATACAGTTGCCGATTATCGGCAGTACCTTCCTCATGATGTCACAGCTTGAGGAAAGTACTGCCAATAACTGGCAAGTGTCACAGAAGACATCTGCACTGATAATCAGGGCACTGGATTATAAGTGCCCTGATTATCAGTGCAGCCCCAAAAGTGTCCAGCAGTGCTGCCCATCAGTGCCCAGCAGTGCTGCCCATCAGTGCCACCCATCAGTGCCCAGCAGTGCTACCCATCAGTGCCCAACTGTGCTGCCCATCAGTGCCACCCATCAGTGTCACCCATCAGTGCCACCCAACAGTGCCACCAGTCATTGCCGGCAGTCAGTGCCCTTTAGTGCTGCTTATTAGGTCCCATCAGTCCCGCCTATCAGTGCCCAACATTGCTGCCTATCAGTGCCCATCAGTGCTGCATATCAGTGCAGCATCTTCAGTGTCTCCTCGTCAATGCCAACCAGTGCTGTCTCATCAGTGCCCATCGATGCTGCCTGTCAGTGTCACTTCATCAATGCTCATCAGTGCTGCCTATCAGTGCCCATCAGTGCTGCCGATCAGTGGAGCCTCATCAATGCACATCAGTGAAGGAGAAAAATTACCTGTTTGCAAAATGGTATATTAGAAACAAAGAAACCTTTTTGTTTTTCAAAAATGTTGCTTCTTTTTCATTTATAGTGCAATAATAAAAACCCCAGTGGTGATTAAACACCACCAAAATAAAGCTATATTTGTGTGAAAAAAATTATAAAAATTTCATATGGACACAGTGTTGCATGACCGCGCAATTGTCTTTCAAAGTGCAACAGTGCTGAAAGCTGAAAATTGGCCAGGGTAGGAAGGGGGTGAAGGTGCACAGTAGGCAAGTGATTAATAAATTCTGCATAAGTATGCATGCTACGCATACAAGTGTGTATGCATTGTGGAGGCATATTTGCTACACCATGACTTTGCAACAAATCACAGTAAAAACTGTTATTGCTTCTTGTTTCTTGTGGCATATACTGTAGCAACATTGTTTATTAAGACAGCACCAACACTTTGAGCTGAGAAATAATTTTTTAAGCTTTATCTGTAGCCTAATAAGATATGTGACCTGATTTTAGTGGCAACAATATGAACACTCCTCAAGAGATTAATAAGGGTTAATAATATAGCAAGTGATGTGTGTTTTACTCATTAGTATCCATTTTTACTTTGCTTGCTGCAGCTGAAATTTACTATGCCAACATACAGTTATTCTTTTCACAGGGAATGACACATTATAATACAATCATAGGGAAGGATGGTAAAAGCTTCAAAAAGAAATTTGTCTGCTGAGATAAGTGGGTAATGCAGAGGACAGATGTTTTAGAATCAGTTTATATGTGACCTTTTTATCACAAATTCTAAACAATGCCACCATGTGTGACTGCTACACATAATAATGACTATCATTCACTTATAAATTCCCAATATTTTTCCAAACATTGCTTTAAAAATAACTGAAAATCCAGTATAAAAAATATACTTTTATTTTTAAAATATAAAGTCTTTTTTTTAAGAACACAACACCCCTCTTGTATGCAATGTCCTCATCAAAATCCCAATACATATTTCTTTCTGAATTAATTAAATGTATAAGTGACAATAATGTAGACCCACACCATCAAATCCAAAAATAAAAATATTACATATCCCTACATTAGTGCTGTTATCTTGAGTGGAATCAGTTTGCACTGGTATGTCAGACAAGCATAGGATCACAGGCTGGTCTGCAAGATGTATCTAAAAGGATTAAAAAGCCTCTATATGTATTTATTCTATTAGTTCAAATCCTGGATAAATAAACTGATCCACTTAGCACCTGATGCAGTTGTCTTTCTAGGGTCAGAATGCCCCTTGAATTAAAAAATATCAAACATATGAATTGATCAGATCATAGCATTCCAGCTGTCCCAATTTTAAAAAAATGAGAATCAATTAGCCACAGGAAACCATAAGCAGATATTGAGACGTGCTTGAGAAAAGTACCTGCCAAAGTAATGGTGAGCGTGCACTCTATTGTTGGGATTCTACACACAGTAGTTAGATTCTGTTCCCTTGATATTAAATAAGAGAATCACAGATGTATCTTAGACCATATGTCAGCCATTCCTCTTCCTGGAACAGTTGAAGGCCAGCAGTATGATAGGTGCCCCTATATCCTGATGTGTATGTGAAAATGTTCAAATACAGACCCCTGCTGTACATAAAGTAAACAAATTCTCTGCATCTCTGAAACAAATCAGACATGTCCAGCTTCAATGACTACCACAGCATATAATTAAAAGTAAATGCCAGTTTCAAGAAATGTTCAATCCACTGAGAAAAACTGTACACACATTGGCATTTCAAAGATTGGTTGATGGAGAGATAGAATCATAGTTCTGCCAAACACATCATGAATCATATCAAACTTATAGTTCAGCCACATAAAGATCCGATGCAAATTAAAATCAAGTGTATTCAGTTGTACAATAACACTCCAAACTTAAATATTATAACTTGAGCATGTAACGTCTCTGAAATAAATCTGAATTAAATCCATCAAACAAGGATGTGTTATGTAGATCCACAGCCTAGGTAAACTGTATATTGATAAGCAGAGCAGAGTTCTAAATGTACTTAACTATTCATGTAGCTGGGTACGAAAGACCTGCAGAAACTGCTTTCTGACAACTACCTCAAAAGTGCAGGTGTGTGTGGCATTCAAGGGACTTGAATGACTTGGATGTAATTTGGATATGGAGTAGTGTACACAACTGAATACATTGGTTTGTTGGACAACCCTTTCATTGCTTGTTTAGATCTTGATCAGAACACAACAGCAGATAGCATTGTTTGAGAGAAAAGACAAATACATGTTTTGATATATCTGGCAGGGCTTTTTTATTTTCCCTATTCATTTTGTTATAACCCATTGTCAGATAATGTCATAAGTTACCCTAGGAGATTATTAATTAGACACTCATCGTGAATGTGTATAAAATAATTAGTAATGCTTTGTTGCAGACATTTAAAAATTCATTTTGGTACAATAAAATCATTCAAGGTGCATATTATGACCACATAAATCTTAACTAAAGCTCCATCCTATGCTATTTTACATATAGTCTGCTTCTTGAGGACTGCAAATATGCTAAGACATAATTTGACAGGAAATGTCGATCTACAGTATGTCATCCCAAAATGTGGGGAAGTATCAGGGGGCCAGGAGAGGGTGAACATACTACCCCCAAAATAGTTTGTTGAAAACATATATTTCAATATGATATAAAATAGGAGGAACAACCATTATATATTAAATATTTCACACAGTCACTCACTTTAATAATTAACTTGACAAACTGGATTGTCTTCCAGAAGCAATCTGACTTTAACCACTTGCCCTCCAGATGATTTACCCCCCTTCCTGACCCGGCCATTTTTTGCAATACAGCGCTGCCTTACTTTAACTGACAATTGCACGGCGATGCAATGCTGTACTTAAATGCTGTAAATTTATGTCCTTTTTTCCCACAAATAGAGCTTTATTTCAGTGGTATTTGATCACCTCTGTGGTTTTTATTTTTTGCGCTATAAACAAAAAAAAAATTTTGAAAAAAAAAAAAAATTTTACATTTTCTATAAAACATATCAGTAAAACAATTTAAAAAAAATCAAAATTCTTCATAAATTTTGATCAAAATGTATTTTGCTACATGTCTTTGCTAAAAAAAAATCCCAATATGTGTAAATTAATTGGTTTACATTAAAGTTAAAAAGTCAACAAATGGCGGTACATATACTGGAATTTTTTTTATTTTTTTTTATACTAGTATTGGTGGCGATCAGCGACTTATAGTGGAACTGCGGTAGGCAGTGTGACACTGGGTGGGAAATGGCTAACTGCCACTGACATCCCAATGACACTAATATAGTGATCAGTGCTAATGAAAAACACTGATATTGTACTGTAAATAGTGAATACTTGTGAGCTATTATGAATGAGGCATTCAGTGGGTAATATATAATTATCTACTAATATAATGTGCTTGGTGCGCTGGCACTTACACAGACTCACTTACTAGTGTATATACAGTAATATAAATAAATTTATAGTGCCGCGCTCCTATTTAATTATATATATAACTTAATCCTTAGGATACATGAATTGATATCTGAAACAATACATAAATCACTGTGACTAGTGAATAAAAAATAAATGTGCAGGTGCAATCAATAAAGTTCATAAATAAAAAGTCTTTCAAATAAGTGCAATGTGCAGGTGAATTCCTTATTCCCTCTCGCCGGGTGCTTAGTGGTCTCCCTACGCGCTCACCTTGGTGTTTGCCTAAATTAATTCAGTGCATAGGGAGACCACTAAGCACCCAGCGAGAGGGAATAAGGAATTCACCTGCACATTGCACTTATTTGAAAGACTTTTTATTTATGAACTTTATTGATTGCACCTGCACATTTATATATGCTTTTGCACAATATAGATGGAGTGATCACATCAGATTAGAGTGGCACAGATTTAGGATTTGACTTATCCTAGTTTCATCCTTTTAACAGTCACTTTAATTAAGGATTTTCTGATTGATTGATATCAGTCACACTAATTAAGGTTTTTGATTTATTTATATTTAAATTTATCTATTTTTAATTGATTTACCAGTCACAGTGATTCACAATTGATTTATCATTATTTATTATTATTGATTATTTTTTATTCACTAGTCACAGTGATTTATGTATTGTTTCAGATATCAATTCATGTATCCTAAGGATTAAGTTATATATATAATTAAATAGGAGCGCGGCACTATAAATTTATTTATATTACTGATATTGTACTAATGACACTGGGCAGGAAGGGGTTAACATCGGGGGCGATCAAAGGGTTAACTGTGTGCTGTTTCACATTATGTTTACATACAGGTTTCTCCCCTGTCAGCTTTGCATGGCGGTCCCTGGGTGCAGGTGGGGAATCTCCAGCCGGGACCAGGTGATTGACATCCCTAGCCACCAATGGCTGTGCGGGTAGGGCGGAGCTCATGCCCCCTACCCGGAAATGCAAATCACGTATATATATATACATGATTTTGAGCAGTCCTGCCACCCTGTAGCAGTAGTTCTACTAAAGGGCAACGGGAAAGCAGTTAAACAATCCCTGAAAATAATGACAATAGTCCATAAGACCCCAAAACTACCCATAAGACAAAAATTTTAAGAGATACTTGTTAAAAACTACAATACTGATTGCATAGCAACAAGGTGTAAATGAGGGCAAATATATCTAGAGAATGTGAAACTTCCCCTTCCCACCTGAAGACTTGTAGATTGGAAGCTTGAGATGCAAGGTGCGAGTAGATGTTAAACCCAAGTAAATCATTATTTGGTGAGATCCCTTATGGGGTGATTTAGTTGTTTTTGCCCTATACCTTGCCACTATTTATTACAGCTTGTAGTTTTTAACAAGCTATAGATATCCATAAGATATTTTGTTTTATGGATTATTTTTAATAATTTAATACTAAGAGCGTTTACCCTCTTCCTGCCCAGGCCAATTTTTAGCCTGCAGCATTGTCACACTTTGAATGATAATTGCGGGGTCATGCAACACTGTACTCAAACAAAATATTTATCATTTTGTTCACACTACTAGATCTTTTTTTGATGGTATTTAATCACCACTAAAGTTGCTATTGTTTGCTAAATAAACAAAAAAAAACTAAAATTTAAAAAAAAAACATGGTTTTCCTCATTTCTGTCATACAATTTTGCAAATAAATAATCTTTCTTCATACACTTAGGCCAAAATTCATACTGCTACTTTTTTTGTTGAAAATAACCCAAATCAGTGCATATTATTTAGTCTGTAGGAAAGTTATAGATTCCACAAACTATGATATATATCTGAAAATTAATCAATCCTTATCTAATTTCTTGAGGTCCAAAAATATCAGGACAGTACAGGTATCCCCCAAATTACCCCTTTTTGAAAAGTAGACAGTCCAAGGTATTTAGTAAAAGGCATGGCAAGTTTTTTGACGTTGCAGTTTTTTGTCATAATGTTTTGGAAAAGATGAAATACATTTTTTTTTAATATACTGTCACCAGTGCAGTACAGCGTCATATAACTGCTGTGGAGGTGATCGGGGATTCTGACTGGTGACAGTCAGATTGTAATTTTAAATGTAATTTTTAAAAATTGTACTACTCTGTTGAAGTAATCAGTATTTTTTTTCACACATTATGATTGCTTATAGCAATTAATTACATTGCTATAAGCAAAGATTTTACTGAATAAAATTGATTCTTTCAGGGTTTTTTTTGTTGTGACTGATCGTGCCACAGCATGGCCCACTGGGCATGCAAGGCACGATCCAAGGGGAAGTCATTAGATGTCCACTAGGATTGATGAAAGCCCCACCTGGCCACCATTTTACTATAAGCCTGGCCTGTGCTTTCCCACAGTCTGGATTGACATAGATGGTTTACAATATATATGTTTAGGTAATGTACTGCATGGGTGCATTGATATTGATAATATTTTGTGGGTTTTTTTCAGCATTTTGGTGGACAGTAGTGTATATCTTTTTATACTTATGTCTGGAAGTATGGTTTGAACATTAGATAAAGCTAAATAGCTACAAATCATTTTGAATCATGCTGACTATTTTGCTGATTGTAATTTAATATTCTGTATTTCTGTCCATTCTATAGATGAGGACTCTCCAAACTTTCGAAACAAAGGGCCAGTTTAGACTTTAGGAGTGCCAGATTGCCCAGTGGGAGTAGAAAATGTCCCAGCATCTGTAGGAGTAAAAAAATTACATTGTAATTGTAGTCAGTGGAAGGAGGAATAGTGTCCAGTCATTGAGAAATAGTACTCCGAGGGCAGGATAGAGGCAAGCACGGGCCGCAGTTTGGACACCACTGCTTTAGATGGATTGACTTTTGTTTGTCAAGTTATGTCATAGCATATTTATGATCCTAAAGAAGCGGAATATCCACAAAACACATAGACTACCTATTTAGTTACGATGTATGTGCTCATAATATGCACCTTGAATGATTTTATTGTACCGAAATGAACTTTTAAATGTCTGTGAGAAAACATTACTAATTATTGTATATCCAAAGCATGAAACGTTTTTTGAAATTGTAATTTCTTGTCACAATTGTTTGGAAAATGAAGAAATTAGGTAAAAAAAATGTCCACAACTTTCTTTTAACATACTGTCAACAGTGCACTAGAGTGTCTTCATATGATTGTTGTGGCAGTGATCAGGGATACTGACTGGTGACAGTATGTAAATAAACAAATAAACAATATTTTATTAAATTTTAAAATGTTTTTCTTTTTTACCTATTTTTACAATTGTTTTTTACATATTCTCATAGTTCATATTCCCATAGTGACATTTTTTACACTGTTATAAGCAGTAGTTAACTGTCATGAATGGCTTTCCATTCATGACAGCTTGCTTACTGTTGAAATTTTGTAATTGGCTACAGCTAATCACATGGTACAGGCTGCCAGGTACCATGTGATAGCTGTGGGCCAATCACAGCTTCACAACAGAAAGCAAACAGTCATGAATGGAAGCCAATCATGACTGTTTTGTTTACATTATAATCATGTGATCTCTATGATTTGTCATAGTGATCACATGATACCCTGGCAGCTCACAGTGGCCGGGTACCGAGTGTAATAGTACGGTGATGTGATCACGCCACTGCATGCCTCAGGAGGCACACCAGTGCGCATGTGCTCGGCGACATATAGGTAACTCGCTGAACCCGTAGCAGCCGCCTGCTTGCAGTATATTTACTGTGAGTGGGTTGGGAAATGGTTAGGTACATTTAAAACTCTTCTCTGCCTGTCAATATACAGTGTTCTTAGGTTGTGGATATACATATGCACAGACTATATGCAAAAATGTATAGGCTGGAGCTTTAGTTAAGATGTATGTGGTCGTAGTATGCACCTTGAATAATTTTATTGTACAAAAATAAATTATTAAATCTCTGTAATAAAGCATTACTCATTATTTTATATACATTTATGAGTGTCTAATTAATAATCTCCTTGGGTAATTTATGACATAATCTGACAATGGGTTACAACAAAATGAATAGAGAAAATAAAAAATCCCTGTCAGATACATCATAACATGTATTTGCCTTTTCTCTCAAACAATGCTGCTGTCTGCTGTGGTGTTCTGATCAAGATCTAAACAAGCAATGAAAGGGTTGTCCAACAAACCAATGTGTTCAGCTGCGTACACTATTCCATATCCAAATTATATCCAAGTCATTCAATTCTCTTGGATGCCACACACATGCCTGCACTTTTGAGGTAGTTGTTAGAAAGCAGTTTCTGCAGGTCTTTCGTACCCAGCTACATGGATAGTTACTGTAAGTACATTTAGAACTCTGCTCTGCTTATCAATATACAGTATTCCTAGGCTATGAATCTACATAATGCACCCTTGTTTGATGGATTTAATTCAGATTTAATACATGCTCAAGTGATAATATTTGAGTATGGAGTGGTACTATACAGTACAACCGAATACACTGTATTCTACTTAGCATCGGATCCTAATGTGCTTGAATTATCATTTTGATGTGATTCATGATGTGTTTGACAGAACCATGATTCTAGTTATTGTACCAAAATGTAATAAAGCATTATTATTATTAATTTTTACATACATTCATTTTGAGTGTCTATTGCACACTCTCCTGGGGTATTTATCCAAAAATCCCTATTTTTCTTAATACTTTGGTTTTCTTATCATTTAGGATGATAACCCCAGGAAACCATTATAGAAAATATTCCTAGTGGCCTCCACATCTTTTGTTTAGCGCTATTATAGCTGGTCAGCAGGATAGCGACACAACTTGGAATGAAAGGGCCCATATTCCTAAACAATTTTTACAGCTCCCACTAAACTCCCTTGTGCTTCCACTATATCTGAAATATTAGCAACATTCCTTATGTGTTTGGACCCCTAAGGATCCCTCACTACCTTGTCATACCAGAACAGTTTCAGCTATATAGTTTTCCTAGTGGTTTTAACCTTTCATACTGCAGTGATGAAGGGAATTCCTTTTCATTTTACATTTCCAAGAATTTTAAACATAATTCATTGTAATACATAAAACTGTTCCACAAAATTCAATCTTATAAAGTGCCTTTATTTTCCAATTTTGTTGACTTCTGTTTGCATATAGAGCTTGTAACATAAACAAAATAACAAAAATCATAAAGTGAGACTGCTTCCAGCACAGGGGATAGAATCTTGCAATATTTTGTGCAATAAAAAAGTAATTTACATGCAATAAGAATGATTTTATGCTAGAGCCAGGTATATCACTCTTTGAAAAGTTTCAACTATTCATTGAAATGGCAATTATAATTACACAATTTATTTTATTTTGACAGACTTCTGTGAGTATTCTATTCCAGTGTTTCCTTGCTACTGAAATTTGATTATGAAATATTTTTTGGAGACGATTTCCAGTCACCATTCTGAACCATGTCCTGATACCAACATAGTTTAAAGTTAGCCAAACTAAATAAATTTTAAATAGACACAACTTGTAACCCTAGAAAAGAAATCTGCTCTAAAAAAAAATCTTAACTCAAGCTTTTGGCACAACTCCTTCAAGCATTGCAGTCACGTGTATTTACATTTTCCTCAGTTAAAAAGGAACAATCTAACTAGTGGCAAAGATCACCTGGCTTGGTTTTATGGGAAGAATAGGTTTCACTGTTATCTACAAAAACTGCAAGTAATGTATTATGTTATTTTTTTAAATTACCTTACTAAACTTATTGTCATAAAGAGACAAAGAAAAAAAAAATGAAAACATACAGTACATTCAAAGTCCTCTGATCCAGAAAAGGGAAAACAAAAACACAGTCTTCCACCACAGACTTGTATAAGATCTAAGATCTTTAAGGTACTCAAAAATCCCTGTTCTCCAGAAGATACCAGGCGAGTAAATAACTACGTTTGTTCCAATCAAAAATGCTCTTTTTCTTAAGTACTTAAAATAATAGCATTATTTAGGCATTTGCAGCTACTGTACATGCATGGTTCTCTCAATTTGAATCTGTGCATACTTTAGAGCAGAAAAAAAATATAAAAAAATATCCCAAAATGGCGAGCAGTACATACACTGTATATCAAAGCTAAAAAAAGACTACAGTAGACATACAGTGTGTACAAACAAAGCAGTTGTTTAAGATAAAAATAACACAACATTTATACGGTAGCGGGTGTTAATATTTGTCGATCCCCTGAAATAGCTCTATTTTATTTATTGCCCACTGATATTCCTAAGAAATCGGTTAAACTGATTCTTTATATCCTGTTGGCGGCGAGAATTACAATAGCCAAACGTTGAAAACAGTCAACAATTTTTCTGGAATTAATCAAGCAGAAATGTAATTGGATTATGATTAATGATAAACTTACTAGTATACTTAACAACATTACTTCTAAATTTGAGAGTACTTGGGATCCATGGATTCAGTATATTTCTGCTATTTAACGGACTCTTGGCTGGCCCTCTCTCTTATTTCTTTTATGGGTTTTATTCTTTATTTTCTTCTTTAGTTCTTTCCTCATTTTTTGTTCTCTATATTCTTGTCTATTATTTTAATGATATTATTCATACCTACACATTGTACTTGAATTTACTGTTTTATTGCCTATGTTCTTCAACTCGTCATGTTGATGGGTAGCATCTCCTGTTTTTATGTATAATGTTTCTAAAAATCCTTAATAAATATATTGAAATATAAAAATAATACAAAATACAGAATATCTATGTAGTACTTGACTCCAGCAAGAAGAGAAGACATATGGAACTTACGCCCAGTCAGCCACTGGATCCAAAGACAATTTGTCCACAGGCAAAGGACATTTCCCATGTTGATTGGTGCCTCCTCTGCTACTTCTATTAGCTCTAAAGACTTTCCCAAGATAAATGATGGCAAGAGGAATGCAGAGGAAGAGGGGGTGTGTTAGCCACTCACCCCTCTGGATCACTCATGCAATCTCTTTTCTATGAAAAGTGCTCAAAGCTGAGTAGCCATTATGAAGTTGCTGTCTCCTTCCTAGCCATGTTATTAGATGGTCATGGGGGAGGGGGGCATCTAGTCATACCTCATAGCTAAAGCTAGGAAGCATCTAGAAACATGGGGCAAAGTAGTTTTGCTCACCATGGGCAGACTATGCACTCTTTGGGTTTAAAGAAAATAAGTTGGTATCCTGACTTTCTCCAACCAGATACAACTAGCTATCTGTGATGTCAGATGTGCTGACCTGACATGTTGAAGCATCACAGGTATTCTGTTTAGTTAACTGATATATTTACTTTATAAATAAATAATTATTTGGGTTTACTGAGTTGAAGATATTTTGCAAAACAGCTAATTTTTGCTAAAAATGTAAAGTTTGGATATTGCATAAGGATTTATCCAGGCAGAAGCTTCTGAACAACCAGCCTGCCCATACATGGATCAAAATTTGGCTGGTCCCTGCTGAACCAGCCAAATTTCATTCCATTTATTGCTGACTTTACAAAAGGCAATAGATTGCAGATAATAATGGCTGCATACCAAATTCATTTCTGCCCAGTGACCATATACTATACATGCAGTCCTCATGCAAGTGAATTGTTTTACTTCTTTGATCAATTTGAGAGTGCAAGCCATTATCTACCTATATATGCGACAATTATAGACAGACCAGTTTTAAAATAGCTATGTTTGATAACTGATGTATTGGTATCTTAAAGCCTAAGTCCAGGATTTCTGTCAGAAACTAACCCAAACAAACTATTTTAAGTGACAGAAAGCCTGGTTTTAGGCTTTAACAATTAAAAGGA
The DNA here is from genome assembly GCF_062004578.1 of Staurois parvus. Taxonomy (NCBI): domain Eukaryota; kingdom Metazoa; phylum Chordata; class Amphibia; order Anura; family Ranidae; genus Staurois; species Staurois parvus. The sequence goes on from NW_028317876.1 coordinate 11,917,871, forward strand.
TTGATACCTTAATATTTGTGCTGCACAAAGACATAACGCTTACTGGTTTCAACTCTCAACAGTATCTGTATATAACTTCCAGTTTACACTTCTTTATTTTTCTAGATATGCAGTGCATCAAAAAATACATAATTTACCCTATGTTTTATCAGTACATATTGATCTCAGTGATAAAATAGATAAGTTAAAGCACCATTTATTTCTATAAAAATGTATTTAATTAAGCTTTGCAAAGGGCAAAGAGCGGAAAACAGAAATGAGCATTCATAAAAATGATGCAAGATAAAAGAATGTGGGGAAAATATGCATTCAGATTTGTATTACATTTTGATCAAATGTTGCATTTTATTTGACATCTTGAATCATTGAAAACCATTATATGTAACAAATATATTTTTAATTAGACATATTTTATAAGTTGAAAATACCTGTAAAAGAGGAAACAAAAATGGATGTATTGGCAAACAAAGTAATGTCAGATGTTTCCCTATTGTCTACAGCTTTCTTTGAGAAAGAAAAACAACTGGACTTTAGTAATTAATAAAACATATTAATTCCTTTTTATTTTCCCTAAACCTTTAGCACTGTGCCGACCAGGGACGGACTGACCATTTGGAAACTCGGGCACTGCCCGAGGGCCCAGGGTCAGTAGGGGGCCCCATGAGATGCCCCTAGTACCTTTTTCATAGGCTTTTTTGAGTTTGGGCAAGGACAAAGAGGCCCCATAATCCCCTATTGCCCGGGGGCCCCATGAGTTGTCAGTCCGCCCCTGGTGCCGACACTTCAATTTCCCGTAGTTCTTATATATTTTTCCACATCCAATTTTCAGCTTACAGTGCTGTCACACTTTGTATGGCAATTACTCAGTCATGCAATAATGTTCCCAAATTAAATTTTTCCCATTTTTTGAGACAGATAGAGCCTTCTTTTGGTGGTATATTATCACAGTGGAGTTTTTTATTTATTTTTATTTTTGCTATATAAATGAAAAAACAAAAATACACAACAATTTAAAAAAAAAAACACATTTTCTTCATTTATGTTTTAAAATTTTGCAAATAAAAAAAAAATTCTCCATACATTTAGGGAAAAATGTATTCTGCCACAGTTCTTAGTTTAAAAAAAAATCAGTGTATATTATTTAGTTTATTTTGTATGTATTTCAAAATTAATCAGTTCTGATGTACTGATGGCCCATCTCATTTCTTCAGGCCCTAAAATGCCATGACAGTACAAATACCCTCTATATTGACCCTTTTTAGAAAGCAGACAATCCAAGGTATTTATTAAGGGGCATGGTGAGTTTTTTTAAGTTGTAATGTTTTTGTCGCAATTTTTTGGAAAATGAAGAAATAAAATAACACATAAAAAGAGATGGTTAGCAGAGAAAGTAAGATAGTCTAAAAGGAAGAAAACAAGTCATTTACCTCTTATTACCTAGAGATTTCCTTTTCATTACAGGCCTGAGAATGACCTTGACAAATAAAATGGATTAATGTCTGCTGGACCCCACAATAAGCATCAAAGGGCTAAATACAGAGTAGAGTTCCAGTTTTCAAAGGTCTTGTAGAAGGTCCTCTACACTGCACTGGACTTTGAGGGGTTTATGTGATGTATCATTATTTATAATAAATTTAGAAGGGACAGGGTAGAAACATTTTACAAGGTTATGCTAGTAGTAGTTGTCACATTTGCTTGACTAACTACTACTAGCAATTCACTGATGTTAGGGACATATCTCAACAATGATGTTAAGAACATATCCCAACATTTATGTGAGCTAAGTAAGTCCAACACCTGAGAATGAAAATCAAGTTTGCAAAAGTTAATTTAGCAACACTTGGTGAAAATGGCTAATGTTTTGCATGATTTTGTATATTGTACAGTTGATAGTTTATATTCACAATAAAGCAATATGTTGTCACAACCAGACTTTTGTTCAGGTCCAAAAATTTTTTTCTTCAAAACAGTGCATCCAAAATTACAGATGCAAATAGATATATACATAACACATTTTTATGAAACTGTGCTTCATATATTGTTCTGTTGACATTCCCTAGCCTAATTCTTTCATTTACAGTATAAATCTACAAAGACCCTGTTTGCGATTTGCAATACTGTAAATTGTGATATCTTCATTGGGGCTATGAGATTCATCTGGAAATGGGAAACAATATGCCTTGATGAAAATAAGACATAGCATGTTACCAAGCACTAACAAATCATACTGTTCTGAACCAGTGAACATATCAAGATCACAAGTTGTAAGACAGAGTGAGTTATTAGAACGGGTAATGTTTTCTTTGATGCTACTGTAAGAGATGAAAAGCCATAAGAAGGTGTTGATAATAGAATGGCAGCAGGAAAGCTGTCAGGAGAAGAATAATGATATTACTTTAAAATCAGAAATGCAACTAGCCTGTGAAAGTGATCATGACTTAAAGTAATATTTAAAAAGAACTGTGTTTATTTTATAACTTCTTTCTTTGAACTCCATGGACCATTTATTCATTCCATAGATTTTCTTCATCTCTTTTATTGGAATATCATGGAACAGAAAATTATATATATATTTAACCACTGAATAATTGGAAATCAAAATATGCTTTATGTTGTCTTAATGTTAGCTCTTATTGTAATTTTATAACAGAAATTTTTTATTGAATTTTGAAAAGGATTAAGGTTAAATACAATCAGAAATACCTACTGCATGCAACAAATGGCTCTTCCACTGAGTGACCTAAATAGGGTACCATGAAAAAGAATAGTTCATCTAAAAATGATGAATTGCATGCAAAACAAATGGGCAGTGGCAAAGCATCGGAAAGCTTTGCTCAAATTTTCAAGCCTATTTTCCAGTTTTGGGTAGATAACAGAGAATTAAACCCCAATTTAATTTTATTAACTTTTAAGAATTACAGTGACAGATCACCTATTCTACCAGGGGCTTTGTTCCTGTTGTATTTTTAGAGGATGCAAAAGAAGTAGGAACACCAAATGAAGGTGGCAACACTCAGTACCCCAAGATGTGCAAGATTAGACTTAGGAATTCTGTCAGTGAGATCTTATCACATGAGGTTCTCTCCATACAGTGGATAATTTTTACATATCTTTAATTATCTTTGTTAAAAAGTCTTTATTTCTGTTATATTTTATGTAAAGCATGTGTCCCAAGCTTCATTGTGTTTTTTTCTGTTCATGTGTGTGTAGGTTGTGCTGAATAAAAACCTACTGTCAAACTTAGAAAGGCAAATGGTGACACTGACTGCACTTGTCAGTTTTCTTTCCAATATTTAGACTTCTCAATAGGGACAAAAGTCATGATCTAAAATTCATCATTCTTTCTAACTTTTTAATTCAAAACATTGTTTTAATCTCTAAGCTCTGCTAATGTATGGTAAATGTATACTCAATAGGCATATGGTGCATGCAGTTTACTATCTAAAATCAACAGAGGTACTGCATACTAACCAGGGGCGGACTGACCATTTGGAAACTCAGGAACTGCCCGAGGGCCCGTGGTCAGTAGGGGGCCCCATGAGATGCCCCTGGTACCTTTTTAATAGGCTTTTTTGAGTTTGGGCAAGGGCACAGGGGCCCCATGATCCCCTATTGCCCGGGGGCCCCATGAGTTGTCAGTCTGCCCCTGATACTAACAAAATAATTTACCAGATTCTGTTATTTTTTGTGGATACATTTAAGGAGACCTGGGGAAACAATTTACCCTGCTCTCTTTATTGCATGCTATGAAAATGATTCTACTTGATCTAGATCCCTCTTGGCTTTGTTTGAATATATTTGAAGTTCTTTTAATTTTTTCCCCCACATTGTTATTATTGGTTTGTGTTCCATGCTTTGGTAGAGGAACATAGATGTTACCCAGCAAAAAGAAAGGAACAAAGCCTATACAATGGCAAATAGTCAGAAGATGTTTCCTCTTGTGTGCTACTTGTTGATCATATCTAACAACCAGCCACAGTGCAGGTTACTTGCAGTGATCTTTGGTTAATTTTTTACATTATTTCTTTTTTATCTGTTCAGATATAAAGAAAACCCTCAATCCAACTAATCTAACAGGCACAATTAAACATTATTGGAGAATGAATGTTATATTACCTATAAAGCATTTGATTACATATAATAATGATTATAAATGTGCTATAAAAACATTAAGTAGCCAAATGAAGTGACGATGATAACTAGCTGAAGTCTTAGAAATATGTTTTTATTTAATTTTGCTAAAACTGTTTGGATTGTTTAACTAATTCTTAAAAGGGAACATAATTCAAAATTTAAATACTGTTACTTTAACTTGATACTTCATGACACATATAAGGGTGAGTCATTAATTATCTGCACTGTTGCAATAATAATATTTAGGTTAGCTGTACTGATTATTGCTTGCACATGTCAAGCACCTTTGTCGTTGCTTTATCGAATATTTGACTTTCACTCAGTATCCTTTGCCGCAGTTGCACAGAAAACATGGCTTCGCCACTCTCCATTTGCACCAAACAAGAACAGTAAAAAGTGACCCTTTTTTGTGGTCTGAAGGTACAGTATATCAGGAGCTGAAATCCATTGAATGTTTTCATCACAGTATGGGAACAATACTTTACCAGGGCAAGGTGTGAACGGATGGATAATAAATTCTAAATGGTAGGTTAAGCATTCAGATGAAGCAGGACAGCCATCCACATTCAATAATGATGAAAACATTGAGCAAGTCCATGCTATTATTCTTACAAACCAACAAGTGACTGTTAAATCATATGCAAATTAGTCATGGTGTCCAAAACAGGCATGGCTTTCATAAAGTTTGTGCAAGGTGGTTCCCAAAACAGTTCATCAAAGAGCACACTGCAATCATTTGGCCATCTGTTAACACTTATTGGACTGCTATTCCAATAAAGATGAATCTTTTTTGAAAAAAATAATAATTTAAGATGAAAAATTGATCCATCACTTTGAACAGGAAAACAAAAGCTCGAGTATGGTCTGCAAAAACCCATTATCAGCAGCCAAGAACTCAAAATTCAACTGTTGTGGTATTGGAGCATCCTGCATATAGTTCAGATATTTCTCCCTTGGGTTACCAATTACTTGGTCAATTTAATGATGCCTTAAAGGATACGTTCACCTTTAAAAAAATGCATTTTTTGAAAGCAAAAAAATTTATATTTACTATTTTTAGGAGCATGGAAAGCATTGCACCAGTGATCAGTAGATCGCTGGTTCCATGCAGGATTCCTGTAGACTGTCAATGCAGTCTGTCTGGCAGTCTGTCTGGCCATACATCATACAAGCAGGCAGTTTCACACTAACAGGAAGAATCAATGAACTACCAAAGTGCCATGGTAGTTGTGAATGAATGATGTGGCTGTGTGGGCAGAGCCCCGCATGGCAATGCTCTTTTCAAAAAACGACAGTTGGTACAGGGAGCTTCTTGGTTGTACTTCTGTCACACCAGGTGCTCAGATCCCTGAATGACTTCAGGAGCAGAAATATGTTACATGTTCCACCCTAAAAATGGCTGGAACATGTAACATGTTCCCATACATGAACTTATCCTTTAAGATGTTGCAATTTGAGACAAACCAAAAAAACTTTATGAGTGTATATGCAAGCAGGGCTGAAACTATGGAGGGCAGAGGGGGCGTGTGCTCCGGGTGCCACTTTAAGAGGAGTAGTGAGAGCAACATCACTACTCCTGTCAGCCTAGCACTGGGAGTGAGGAGGAAAAGGTGCCAGCTTTGTTCTCTCTCTCCCCCTTCTTCCTGTCAGTGCAGTGATCTTGATTACAGAATCAAATGTTCTCTCTTGCTAGCTGCTTCTTTTGGTTCCCCTATTTTTCTGCTATGCTGGTGGCTGGACCTTGGACATCCCATGCACCAGGGATCAATGGGAGCCTGACAGAGGACAGAATTGGGGATACAGGTCTTCTGTATGGTGGCAGATGCTCAGAGAGGGAGCGGAGTGGTAGAAGAGTGGGGCTGGCACAACGTATGCAGGAGAACATATAACCCCCTTCCTTCCCCTTTTTACTCCTGGTGTCAGTTCACAGCACCAGTGATCTGTCCCAAAGAGCTCTGAAGAGAAAGAGGGGTGAAAGCAGAAGGGGGAGCTGCAACTCAGATGCCACATGTTATGCTGTGCTAGGGAAGACATGCCCCACTACTTGTGCTTGCTCTGAAGGCTGTCAGGCAGAGCCGACCGTCTGTCCTCAGGCAACCCAAAGTGTCCAGAGTGCTTACAGGAACCTGTGCAAGCAGGACCAGATGGATGGATGTGCCTGTAAGGCAACAGATGCCTTGGACAAGCACACCTACACACACACACACACACACACACACACACACACACAGAACAGATCTTTGAGCTGCAGCTGACAGTGACAAGAGCAGGTACAGCTCAAAGATCTATTCTGTTTTACTACAATTGCACTGTGTAGGGCTCTAAAACTCTGCACACCCCTCCAAATCTTGGTTGCTAAGACTGCTGGTGTCCTAACAACTTATGACATCACTTGTTTGGGCCACCCCCAAGGTCCTAGAGAAGGACACAACTTTCACATTTACACTTGCTCCACCTCTCAGCTTCTGCTATGCAGCTACAGCCATGCTGGTTAAGGCAGGGCAGGAACATTGATGTAAAGGGGGTGGGGCACACTGATGTGAGGGGGTATATGATTGTAAAGGGGAACAAACTGAGCTAAGAGGGGAGTGGGGCACACTGATGTGTCTGAGGGTGTCAAATTGATTTAAGGGGGGGTACTCTGATGTATAGGGGTGCATTGATGTAAGGGGAGGATGTTATGTAAAGGGGCACTGATGCAAGGGGGAAATTCTAATACAAGGAAGGCACTAATGTAAGGGGTGACACTGATGTAAGGGGAACACTGATGTAAAGGGGGAACTGATGTAAGATGGGGAATTTATATGAGGGGACATGAATATAAAGAGGGGACACTGATGTAAGGGGGGACTCTGATGCAAGGAAGGCACTAATGTAAGGGGGGACACTGATGCAACATAATAATACAGGAAAGATAATAAGGTAAAAAAAAAATACAATTGTAATAAATAAATAAAGGAAAATAAAATAATAAGAATAAAAAACTACTGACACCATCCTCTTTTGGGAAAGGGGGGTGGGGGCTCTGAACTGAGCCTTTTCTGCAGGGGAAAGAAAGACTAGCTTCACTACTGTATACAAGCTTGTGGAAAGCTGACAAAAGTGCACTGAAAAGCATTCTATACTGTTCTACTAAACTATAGAAACAAAGTGTGGATAATTATTGACTCACCCTCATACTTTATATTGACTCACCCTCATACTACCTGTCTAGAACAGTCCAGGGAAGGTAGTATTTAATCAATTCAATAAATTAGTGAATTATCTTTGTTTTCCATTTTGTACAAGGCTACAGTTATAGTACCTCTGGTATACATATGACAATAAACAGCTCAGCCACATAGGGGTTAGCACTTCTGCTCTGCATCTCAAGGGTCCTCTGGTCAAATCCAAACCACACCATTCTCTTTATGGGGTTTGCATGTTCTTCCTGTGCTTGTTTGGGTGTCTTCCCCATTCTAAAGACGTGCTAATGAGTTGATTGGTTCCTCTCTAAAATGACCTGGTATGCATTTGAAGAAAGGACCTTAGATTATAGGCTTTAAAGTACCGTATACATTTTTGGCACTGTAATAAATACAAAAGCAATTTTGTTTCTTACCAAACCTTCCTATGTTGCACTCTTGGTTTGTGGTGGGCAAGTCAATGTCAGGCTGTGAGTAACATTATACACTGTGGGGAATTACTTTTCCTATCTGTGTATGTCATTATGCTGTCCACTTCCCTATTGGTTGCAGAGGCGTAAGGCAGACTGTGGTTGGCTAATGGTTTACAGCCATTATCTCATCCTTCTTGCAGCAGTGTTGATGGGCAGAGGGCATGCCTGTAAATATGACTACAGAGACACAGGGAAACTGTGCGTTCACATGGTGTGCCTGGATCTTAGAAAGAGTTAGACACTCACCATGCCAACATAGATCAGCTTTCATGCTTAGTATGATCAGTTTGGAAAATTAACTTAGAGAGACTGGCAGGATCACCAGGTATTTCTACTCAAGGAAACATACTGAAGATAAGGTGCTTTTCTGTATGACAAAGCTATACCCTATGAAACACATATATGCTATAATAGTTTTGTGGGTAGCATACACTTTAAGGTGAGTTTTATATTATTTCTTGAAGAAGATATACTAATCTTTTCAGGCTGCTGCCCTTACTATGTGATTCCTACCTCTCATAATGGTATGTGTGGGAGAAATGGTTGCATTGTGATTAGATAGATGGCAGGAATACAATCAAGAGGAAATGTGTCTATTTTTTTTGCAAGTTTGGATAAAGAGCCATTCAGAACATAAAAATATCTTTATCCATATGATGTTACTGTACTAATTTATAAGCCAGATGCAATAGACAAATACAAACATAAAAGGATAGCTGATAGTCTGTGTCTCCTGAGTCATGTTTAATTTAAAGTGTACTGGTATTTTCTCCATTCAGAATAAAGCAATAGATTAATTTCAATTATGGCCTCACCAGCAGCTTATGCTTACTTTCCTTTCACTCCTGCACTTTGTTGAGGGTAAAAGAAAATTACTGGGTACTCCCAAGTACGGACAGCATGTAACGGCCTTGGTGCTGGGCAATTAAGGCACTCAGTGTTGTCACCATGAAGTCAGAGAAGAAGTAATACAGTGCTTTTCTTCCTTTGCTCCCAGTGACTGAAAATAATGACTTCATCGTATACATTTGCACACTTTTATATTTGGTTAAGTGGCACAGCATTAGTGTTTATTTTTGTGCAGGAAACATCATGAACAAAGATACAGTACACCAAACTAGCACAAGATGGACTAACCAACATAGCAGACTAGTTACAAGGCCAGATGTAGAAAATATACACCCACTTGGTATACACCTTCCATATCACCATGCTAAGCACAGGCCTTTGTCTCTTCACTGTTCCACGCAGCTCATATAAATGAGAAAGATGTAGTCTACAAGTAACGAAAATAGTAATTGCTAATTTCTTCCATCATGTCACAATTAGCACTCCATGCAAGGTCCACTTATTTAGTGATGCCCCTCTCTCCATCTTTAACATGTGCAAAAAAAAGTAGCTTCTCTACTGCAGGGGTTGGTGCCATTATCCCTTCAACAGATTCCCGGACAATGAAGGGTACCCACAATTTAATTTTATATTGCTACAGCACAGCTCAGTAGCATCTTCTTGTGGGATTTTGACTATTCTTCAGTCCCTCTGATCTTTTTGGCAGGATGATGATTTTCTCCCACAGGTAGCCAATCAAGATGGGCAAGGGGGGCCTTACTGAATAAGGGGACCTTGCTATTTAGATGCAAGGTCCATTTAAAAAAAAAATCAAAATTAAAAACAGAAAAATGTGCTATCCACTGTAAATGTGTTATTTTTAGCCAAGGCCCCTGTAGTCTTTTGGGAAATGTACCCCTGCTAACATGGCTACCTAAAGAGTTTTATTATATTAGTGGTTCTATAGGATTATTTTTGTTAATTGATTCATTATAAGATTATTAGTTTATATGAAAGCATTATTTGGATTAGAGATCTCCTTGCTTGCTAGGTGGGCATGAGAGTATAAATTATTATTATTATTACTACGAGTTTATATAGCGCCAAAGGGTTTGCTCAGCGCTGTACAATAGGGGGGGACAATACATGGCACAGTACAACAAAGACAGACAGCGTACGAGGGGTAAGAGGGCCCTACTCTTACGAGCTTACAATCTAGGAATTAAGAATTGCTATATCGCTCCATCCTACTAAAGGAGTTGACATAGAAATGAAACATGTCAAGGGTCGGAGCATCAACACAGAGCGGACGCCTCTGAATGCTCCAACATCGGCTGCTGGGCTGCAGATTGTCTGTGAACAGAATTTGAGTTTTTTATTAACCTTTTAGTTGCAACCTGCTACACTATATCAGTCTTCTTTCTTTGATGGCTGTGTCAATGTGGTGCATTGTGTAGAGATTATACTAAAGCAAGGATCTATGGATTTGTGGATGAAAGTTTGCAGAGCCTCCTCCTGCTGGGTGTTGGATAAAGTGAGATGATAAATACCAGGTGATGTTACTGCAGAGCTTGTATTGCCTTCCTAGAATAAGGTAAGGTATACAAATTCAGTGAGTGCGGTGTGCTCACAGGTGAAGGGACAACATTGCTCTAAGTTTATCACTTCAGTGGATGCATATTGTCTTTTCTTCCTACATGAGTGAATGGTTTTATGTACTGATATCACGGACACTACTTTGTTTATCTTTGCTACATTAGGTACATATAGACATTTTGTTATGATTTTGTTTTACTTTGTAACATTGTCATGTAGTGGTACACAAATATAATTTGTTGATTTATAGTAATACTAGATAGGGCAGCTCAGCGCCTGGCTCTGGAAGTATTAGCTACTTCACTTATACTTAAAGTGTCAGCAATTTCTTTTTTATTTTGAAAAAACAGTATGTAGATTTTCCTTTCAAGAGATTGCGTTTCATGATCCAGTAATAACCGTAAAATGCTGACTTTCCCATCACTTTCTGCCCCAGTGTTAGTGGGTACTAGGACAAATAGATAAATGAATCCTGAAGGGACACATAGCAAAGAAAAACCTGAGAGAGGTTTTAATCATCCCCTACTGAAACCAAATCTAAAGTAATGTTTTGGGTATAGATAGAATCAGATTTATTTTCTAGTTTTTCAAATATTATGAAAAAAATGTATAGACCAAAAAAAATCTTGTTCTTTAGAAATGTAATAAAGGTCTGCCTTTTGAGCATGTTAATTTCTATAGTGATTATACGCATAAATAAACCATAATATAAATAATTCATGAAAATACATAAATGCAGTGGCTAGCCACCAATATGCTTTCCTTTGCATTACATCTGTGTTATGTGAACATTGGCAAGATAATTATTGTGAGTGTACTTTTTCAGTCAATTATTGCTGTAACATAAACATCTAATTTTAGGAAGCAATATGTGATTACCTATTTATTAAACCATTGCAACTGAGTATTTATGGAGAAATTAGCAAATCTTTTAAGCTATTAAAATAAATTTCTACCTGCAGTATATTGGGATTCATTTCTCCCAACATAAACAGCTGCAGCTAATATTCTTCTGTAAATCAATGCTGTGCATATTTATATCGATATTAGAATCAAGTGAGTTTCTCTATGCCAGAATGTGCCCATAACTTGAAAAAAAAAACTTTCAGATACCAGAAGTAATAATGTGGCATCAGCTGCTCCAAGTTTACTTTCGGTGATTGTTCAAATTAGATATTAATGAGTTCCTTTTACAATTCCAATCCCAGTTTACCAGCTGCTAAGTTTGTGAAGCTATTTTACTACTGTTAAGTTTGCATTAATCCCAAACACAAAAGAGCAAAAAATGTTTTAAAAATGAAATACAACAGTAGAAAATTAAGTAACACAGTTACATAAAAATTTAGAATAATATAGTGGTGAGATGTGATGTACTAGTAGCCTGGTAAATGTCAATGCTTATATCTTTTTGCATGATTTTACATTCAGGTAGATATCAGGAACAATAGCAGTTTGAAAAAGGTCCATTTAGTTGGAGGTACTATATTTTACCATAGCATTTTTAAAAACAGCTCTTTGACAAAGATCCTGGTTGGTCAGTAGAAGTCTGCTGTCCATTGCCAATCCTCTGATACAGTAATACAGAAAACTTACAAAATATTTATATATGGTACAACTGTAATGAAGAAATATACATAATTTATTGACTCAGTGTTTATTCAGCTCTCTGCTTCCACACCCCAGTACCTGTCCATGTCTGCCATTTGTGTGTTCCACTGGACTCTCCAGTGGCTGTCAGAACCACTCTGTTTTCTGCCCTCACTGGATCATTATATATATATATATATATTTTTTTTTTTTCTTTAAATATTTCTTTCAAATTCAAGATATAAACATAGCTCATTTAAAGAGGCAAGCTCCCCAACAGTAACATCAGTCTGAGGCTGGCTCCCAAAATGGACCCTAGTGGGTGGATGAAGAAGGTCTTTTATCTTTTTAAAGGCATTATGGGGGCTGCATGGTGGGAGCCAAACACCATTGAGGGAAAGGTTTGTTTTTCATTGAAGTCAATTTTGGATACAGGCCTCAAGTAGATGTTACCATTGTGGTGGTCTACTCACTTAAATAAGTTACATTTTATTTTATTTTTTGAGTATTGTATTATATTAGTAACAAAAGCCTTTGATATTTATTACACAAGTAGGAGTATGACCTTTTTTATCTTTTCTAGATGGTTGAAGGTAGGGTAGAATCTGTAGCCTCTGGTAATTTTGATGAAACAAAGCTGACACATGTGGCATTGGAGGAGAATTGGGAGAGAGGCTGCATGAGCTAGAAATTTGAAAGTGGATAGCTTGATCAAAACTTAGGCTTAACTTGCATGCAAGCTGAGACTATAGCCGACACTGGAGGTTTAACATTGATTTTGTCTTCTGTTTTTGTTTTTTTTTGCAACAGAGCTGGTGTGTATATTTTGATCTAAACAAGAGTGATTAATTTCTGGTCCTGATAGGCCTGGTGAACTTGACAGTAGCAATGTGAAGGTATGAGTAGTGAGAGTAAGTTAGTGAAGTGAAATAATGGGCAATAAGTTTGTTGGTTTTTTTCAATAATTTTTATTATTTTCATAATAGCACAAAGTGAAAAGAGTCTAGAGTACAGCTAAGTCATCAGCAAAATGGCACATCAGCCTTCCCAGATAGTAAAAAAGACATAATGTAAAAAGTACCATTTAGCAAAATGAAAACCAAAATCTTAAGTAAAGAAATCACAAGGCCGGGTTAGGAAGCACTGTAAGAGCTGGGTCTATATAATGATAGTGTATACAACAGTGTATATTACAGGAATAGAAGTGTGGATGTACAAAGCCTATCTGCTCCAGGAAAAGAGAAAAGAAAAAAAAACAATAAATATCATGCAACTATTCACAATGCAATTAGCATGAAACACTCTACTCCCACAGAGAGGCATCAGCTGGGGAAGCTCAAAAACAGAGGGTGACTATACTGCAGCATCTGTAGAGAGAGCTGGGTCAGGGGGCTGACTAGGGTTTCTGATCTTCAGTTTGGTCAACAAATTGGTGAGGTCGGCTTTCAAATACAAGTCTGTATTCTGAAATGGATTTTGGCCCAAGCTTTGAAGGAGGCGTGGTGATATTTTGTAGAGAGATGAGTGACGAGCTGTAAGTAAATGTCCGATATGGAATAGGAGGGACAGTGGAGCACTGTGTCTATGAAGGATTGTTTTAAGCGATCCTGTTTAGGATTATAGCAGGATTTAAAATAGCTTGTCAGTTGGTGGTAATGAAAGCCGTGGAAAGGAAGCAGACAGAATTCCTTGGAGAACTCAAACATTTTAAATGTGCCAGGATGGGATCCAAACAAGGCAGTTACCTGGTCAGGTGCTGCGATTTCCATTGGAAAAATGCTTTATATTCAGCTAATGGAGAGAATATAGTGTTACCCTGGATGGGTAGAAAACAGAAAATAGTTGAGTGCAGGCCTAGGAACTTCCAGACTTCCCTTCAGGCTAGGACAGAGTCATTAGTTTATGTTGCAGCCTTTTCAGTAAAGATGTCATCTTAGAGAGGAGAATTGCAGGAACACTGTACAAAAGCACCAGGGCACGTTCAAGAGCATAATTAGTATAACAGGGGTTACCAGAAATCCAATCAAGCTTAAGCAGGCACGATAAGTTGTTCAGTCTGAGACTCGGCAAACCAGCCCCTCCTTATCTCTTAGGGAGACAATGTCTCTGAAGTGCAATTCAGGTTTCTTGTAGCACCATAAGAAGGGGCAACAGGGCTTTATGCAGCTTTTTGATGTCAGAATGTTTAAGTAGAAGAGGTATAGTTTGCATGGGATAAAGAATCCTGGTGAATGACACCATCTTGAATAAATTACATTTCCCGAAGAGTGAAACAGGGAGGGCTCTCCGCACTTAGGGTTTTCTTTATTATTTTATTACGTTTATGATGTTCACAATATAGCTTTTATTTTGTAATGCAACATTCTGTATTGCTCCTCTTCTTTACATTTCATCATGATCTTCATTTGTGATGGCTGTTTTTATATCTCTATGAATCTGCTATGTGGATCTCTCTATGATACCATTTTTATAGTACATGTTGTATCATCCTTATTGATTCCTAAATAAAAACATTTGTAAGCAAAGATCTAGGGAGTTTATTCACTTTTAAACTTGTGCAATGTAGGAGAACATACTTAATATAAAATGATGATAAATCTTGAACTTATGTAAAGAGTGATTAGCTTGCTTAGAGTGTGTTCTTTACGTGGGTAGCCTTTTAGATTTGTAGCTTTCTTTTCCTTTCAAAATTCAAAGGTCAAGGCACTTGGCCATCCTGCGATCTAAATCAAAAAGCAATTATTCCTGATCAAAATGTACACAGCCCACAACAAAGGAAGAAACCAAAAAATAAATTATGTGAATTAAAAGGCAAAAAGAAGGCTCAGGACCTACTGGATGTTTGTTCAGAGCAACCATCATACATTTTTAATGTAGAATTTTAATACTAAATGAGGAGGTCTCTTAACCACTTGACCTCTGTAAGATTTATCTTCCTTTATGATCAGGACTTTTTGTGCAATACAATGCTGCGTTACTTTAACCACTTGCCCTCCTGAGGATTTACCCCCCTTAATGACCAGGCCTCTTTTTGCTACTCGGTGCTGCACTAATTCAACTGATAATTGCGCGGTCATGCAATGCTGTACCCAAACAAAATTTACGTCATTTTTTCACACAAATAGAGATTTCTTTTCGTGGTATTTGATCACCTGTGCGCTTTTTATTTTTTGCACTATAAACAAAAAAAGACCAAACATTTTGAAGAAAAACAATATTTTTTACTTTCGGCTATAAAAAATATATAGTAAACTCAAAGTTAGTTATAAATTTAGGCCAAAATGCATTCTGCTAGATGTTTTGGTAAAAAAAATCCCAATAAGTGTATATTGATTGCTTTGTGTGACAGTTATAGCGTCTACAAACTATGGTATAGATACTGCAATTTACATCATTTTTTGCTATACAGCACTGCACTAGTTTAACTGACAATTCGCGGTCATGCAATACGGTACATAAATAATATTTATGTGCTTTTTTCACACAAATAGAGCTTTCTTTTGGTGATATTTTATCACCTGTGCGCTTTTTATTTTTGGCGCTATAAACAAAAATGTTTTGAGAAAATTTATAAAATTTATAAAATTTAAAAAACGATATTTTCTTATTTCTGTCATTATAAATATCCAAAAAAACTAAAATTTCATCATAAATTTAGGCCAAAATGTATTCTGCTACATGTTTTTGGTTAAAAAAATCCCAAAAAGTGTGTATTGATTGCTATGTGTGAAAGTTATAGCGTCTACAAACTATGGTATAGATAATGGGATTTACACAGCTTTTCCTTTCTGACTGCTCATCACATTTCTTGAGGTGCTAAAATACCAGGATAGTACAAACACCTCCAAATGACCCATTTTCGGAAAGTAGACACCCTAAGCTATCTGCTGAGAGGCATATTGAGTCCTTGGAATATTTATTGTTTTCCACAAGTTTCTGGAAAATGACAAAAACTTTTTTTTTTTTACACAAAGTTGTCATTTAAATTATATATTTCTCACACAAGCCATGGGTATGTGTGGAATTACACCCCAAAATATATTCTGCTACTTCTACCGAGTATGGGGATACCACATGTGTGAGACTTTTTGGGAGCCAAGCCACATACAGGAGCCTGAAATCCAATGACCACTTTGAAAGCCTGAAGGTGTGTAACTTCCTCATTTCACTTCCTCACTACCTATCACAGTTTCGGAGGTCCTGAAATGCCAGGATAGCACCAAACCCCCCCAAATTACCCCTTTTTGGAAAGTAGACACCCCAAGGAATTTAAAAAGAGGCATGATGAGTATTTTGCAGATCTTATTTTTTCAAAGTTTTGAAATATAAAAAAAGAAAAGAAAAAACATGTTTTTGTTTTTTTTCTTCAATTTTCCAAAACTTGTGGCAAGAAACGAGATCTGCAAAATACTCACCATGCTTCTGATCAAATTCCTTGGGGTGTCTACTTTCCAAAAAGTGGTCATCTGGGGGGTTTGGTGCTATCCTGGCATTTTCACTTAGTTCACATGAAAAAAATCTGTATTTTTTGCTAGGAAATTAACTTAAACCCCAAACATTATATATATTTTTTTAAAGCAAACACCCTAGTGAATAAAATAGTGGGTGCTGCAATTTTTTATGTCAGATAGTACTCACGCAGCAATTTTTCAAATGCAATTTTTTTTAAAAAATACACTTTTTTTACTTTTAATGCACAAAACACTAAATATTGGCCAATTATTTGGTAAAATATAAAAGATGATGGTATGCCAAACATGACATGCTTTAAAACTGTGCATGCCCCGTGCAATGGTAACAAACTGCATACGTTTTTAATATCTATAGGCAACATTTTAAAAGCCTTTACAAACTACCATTTTAGATTTACAGAGGAGGTCTAGTGTTAGAATTACTGCCCTTGATCTGACATTAGTGGCGATACCTCACATGCATGGTACAAATGCAGATGCGTGCGTGTGCAGAGGGGTGAGGGTACTTTTTTTTTTAAGTTATTTTGATTTTTTTTTATTATTTTTACACTGTCCCTTCATTTTTTTTATCACTTTTAATGCTATCACAGGGAATGACAATATCCCCTATAACTTCAATGGGCATTGTAATATATTCTTTTTTGAGAAATCTGGGTTCTATTAGACGCTAGATATCTCCTCTGCCCTTACATTATCTAATCAAACCAAGATCGGTGTGATCAGATGCTTTCCCAATTTACAAAAGGCGCTGTTTATATCCTGTGAAACTGAAGTGATGAAATGCTTGTAGCTTCCGATTTCTTAGGCTATAGAGATGATTGGCACCATTCTGGTCTCAAATCAGCTCTATGGTCAGCTACAGAAACACCGGCTGCATTCTCAGGTTGCCTCGATGGCATGGGACTGCCCGAGAAGGCAGTGGGGGAGGGGGGCATAGTCTTCCGCTGCTTGTAAAAGCAATCCTGCAGCTAATTAGCCACTAGGATTGCTTTTACATGAAAGCTGATTGCCAGCTGAATAAAACGATACCAGGATGATGCCTGCAGCTGTAGGCATCATCCTGGTATAACCATTTAAAGTCCAGTGATGTACCGGTACCTCGGTTTATGAATTTAATTCATTCTGCAGGACATTTCATATAGTGAGAAATTTGTAAACCGAAACACTGTTTTCCATAGGAATGCATTGAAAACCAATTAATCTGTTCAGAAGGTCAGAAAAACAGTAAACACTACTAAAATAATTTTATTAACTCATGCAGTATTTTAGTAGTGACAACCATGTGTTAATATTTCAGCTGTCAGTGGGCTTCCCCACTGACAGATGAGTGTAAAAGAATTGCTGGTAATTAAAAAAAAAAAATTTAATTGCAAGCAATTCACTCAGTTCTCAGGTGTCAGTTTTTAAATGTAATTACCGTTTTTTTCTCCCCTTCACTATACAGTAGTTCAGAAATTCAGCAGTTACTTTCCCCCTCCAGCTGAAAGAGAGAAAGTTTCTTTTAGTTTATTTCCCCAAGTTACAAGATACAATGTTTACTTTCAGTTTCTTAAAAGATACAATGTTTCCTTTAGCTCTGGGAAACTGTCAGCTAATGTGAGCTATACTGAAGAAAAAAAAAAGATAGCAATTGCATTTAAAAATCAGCACTGACATACACTTAGTATTGTGAAAAAAATTAGTAAAAAAATTGTAAACATTATTTTCAATGGATTTTCATTCATAAACAGAAAATGACGTTAACAGAGGCATTCGTAAACCGAGGTATTACTGTATATGCTATGTTCTTTTTTTTTGTATGCAGCCTGTGGACTGAATGAAAAAAAGAGAAGAAATCTCTGCCAGAAAAGTGTGTGGTATGCCCACCATTAGAATATACCGCCCTGCATCCACCCACTTCTAATGGTGGGCACACATTACGTCACACTTCGCCACATGCGCCAGTTCCAAGATTGTACAAATGTCTAAATAGTGGCACACTTGAATAAAAATTGTCCTCGTATAAGTGGCACCCCATATGGAGAAGGATGACACCAAGTCCCACACTATCTTGCCACTGTTCCCCATGTAGTCTGGGCATCTGGGGGGCTCCACGTTACTATCTTTTCCCTCGTAAATCCGAACAATACTTGTGCTTGCCACCGCACCAGCTTGTCCTACACTTATGGGACTCGTCACATCACCAAGTCATACTGCAGGGCTGGTATTATTATTATTATACAGGAGTTATATTGCGCCAACAGTTTGCGCAGCACTTTACAATATAACGGGAGACAATACAGCAACAATACAGTTCAATACAAAAGGGTTAGGAGGGCCTGATCCTGGGAGCTTACAATCTATGAGGTATGTGAAAGATCAGGATGTACTAGACCGCCGGTGTCGCCAGTTCACCAAAAGGTAGCGTGGCACTAGTACTGCCACACTGCTGCATATGAGAGTCATCAAAATTTACAGACAAGAGCTAATAGAGATCAGGCCTGATTCTGCCAATACTGCGATTTTGTGTGCAATGTATCAAGTGATAGTGACCTACTGACACTGCACTTGCTGGGGGAGAAGGGGGAGAGGGTAAGCGTAGGGGCTAAATGCAGGGGCTGATCCCGCTAATGCTGCATTTTTGGGGACACTATACTAATTTGAACGCTGGTATAGTGCTGATCTGATCAAAGATATTAATCCATTCAGACACTATACTAGCAATGGAGGTTTATTGTGTATGAGAGTCTTTCTGGCAATCAAAAGGTTAAATGTGATGACTGGTGTACTGACTGGCAATCTGACGCTATCTGTGAGGGGAGTGAAAACCACAGGAGTGCAAATCATGTATACATATATGTGATTTTGCACACCTGTGCCACCCTGTAACAGTATTTCTGCTATAGGGCGGTCAGGAAGCGGTTACATAAGCGGTTTGTGTTACGGTGCTGTGTTATTTTAACTGACAATTGCACAGTCATGCAATGCTGCACCAAAATGAAATTTACATATTTTTTTCCCCACAAATTGAGCTTTCTTTCGGTGGTATTTAATTGCCTTATTTTTCACGCTATTAAAAAAAATGACAATTTTGAGAAAAAAAATATTTTGGACTTTTTGCTATAAAACATGTCCTGTAAAAAAATGTACAAATCAAATTTTGTCATAAATTTCAGCCAAAATGTATTCTGCGACATGTCTTTGCTAAAAAAAATCCCAATACGTGTAAATGAATTGGTTTATGTGAAAGTTATAGCGTTAACAAATGGCGGTATAGATACTGGATTTTTAATTTTTTTTATACTAATAATCGCGGCGATCAGTGACTTATGGCAGTGATCAGCGACTTATGGGGGCGATCAGCGACTTATAGCGAGACTGCATCTGAACATTCTGACACTGGGGGGGAACTGACTTGGGGGGTCACTGACATCCACAGTGACACCAATACAGTGATCAGTGCAAAAAAAACACTGACACTGTACTAATGGCACTGGGGAAGAAGGGGTTAACTTTTTTAGGCAATCAAAGGGTTAAGTTTGTGAGGGGAGTGTTTTACTAGTGGGTGGGGAGTGTGTAATTCACTGTTGCATGCTCTCCAGGAAAGCTAATCTCTGCTCTCCGGGACAGTGTGCTGGGAACTGACAGGGAGCAGAGCTGCATTGAAACAATGCAGCTGTGCTCTGTGTCACTGTTTGCCAGTAATCGCCGGGACCCGGTGATTGACACCCACGGCCGCGATCGGCAGCGCTGGTAGGGTGGTCGCGCACCTCACGCGTGCCCCCTAACTGATATGCAAAATGACGTTTATATACATGATTTTGTGCAGCGATGCTGCCCTGCTGCAGCATATGTACTGTGGCTGGTCGGCAACCAGTTAACTGACAATTGTGCGGTCATGCAATACTGTACATAAATTAAATTTATGTCATTTTTTTCCCACAAATACAGCTTTCTTTTAGTGTTTTTTTTCTTTCTGCTATAAAACATATCCAATAAACAAATTAAAAAAATCGAATTTCTTCATAAATTTAGGCTAATATGTATTCTGCTACATATTTTTGGTAAAAAATCCCAATAAGCGTATATTGGTTGGTTTGCGCAAAAGTTATAGTGTCTATGGTATATACTGGAATTTTTATTTATACTAATAATCGCGCTGCTCAGCGACTTATAGCAGGACTGCAATATTGTGGCTGACAGTCTGACACAGACATTTTGTAGGAACCAGTGACACTAATACAGTGATCAGTGGTAAAAATATACCCAATGTATATAGCCAATGTTTATGTGTTTACTGTGTACTCTTTTTACTAGGCAATCTGCTAGAATTTATTGCCTGAAAATGTATGGATTTACTAAGTGCCTTGGAGTTAATTTACTAAAGACAAATAGGTTGTTTGAGTCGCAAGGCAAGTTACACATTGCAAGGGCATTTTCACCAGAGCTTAGTGTATGTGGTGAAATTTTACTTTGCAAAGTATACCCAATCATGTGCACGGAAACTAACAAAAACAACATTTTTGCTTGCACGTGATTGAGGAATGGAAGTCATCAGCATTTTGCCTCATTCACTAATCTATGGGGCAAATTCCCCTGCAAGGTCAAATTCCCCTGCAAAGTCAACAGGTAAAGTGCATAATGCAAGGGAATTTGCACTAGAGCTTGAATAATGAGGTGAAAGCTCCGATGACCATCATTCATTCATGGTGCTTTGGTGCAAGCAAAAAAATGTTCTTTTTTTTTCCTTGCACATGATTGGGTACTCTTTGCAAAGTTCAATACATTAACTAATCTCTTGTGGGGTTGTGGGGTATGTAGTTTCTTCACAGGAACTGTTAGTTGCCAGGTTACAGACAAGAGACATGCAGTGCTATACTGCATGCTTAATGTTTTCAAGAAATAAAAATTTCTGACACAGGAATGTGATGCTTTGCCCTACTATAGTCTCTACATACAAATGACTCCATGAAACTTACATGATCAATGCACATCTTATGCAGGTGAAAAACACAAGGTGGAGGGAGGAGGGCTAATAATGCTTTTAATGCTGGACTCTGGGAAAAATTAAAAACTACCCTTGCCTTGCACTGGGCCTCTCCAAGCACTTGAAGGGTTAAGTACTTGTTTCTGTCTAGGGTGCTGCACCCCCCTCTTCCTTCCAATGCTCCAAGTTGTGACCATATTCTTGGTTTCCTCAGTTACAATGCAGAATTGTTGTTCCTGCATTGTATGTGGTGATATCAGAATGCGAACAATGGTTGGAGTGCCACAGAGATGATTTTTCATGGACCCTGTGAGAGCCAGGAATAGGGTAAGCTAAACTGCATTTTAGGATACCCTTGCAGTTCTTGCAGTAAGGGTAGTTTTGAATATTTCCTCATAGATTAGCTTTAAAAGACAGATGATTATACTACAGTACATATAGCTTTACTGTGGTTTACTGATTAGCTTAAAATCATATATTTTTTTATAATTCTATATTTAAAGGACAAAAAAATATATTTTTTTTAAGTTACATTGCTGTAAACCAGATTTTTTGGTGTTCTTGACAATTGTTGTATTGTTGTTTAGCATAACATTCCATTTCTGTTTTGACACCACTAGTAATTTAAGAATATAATTATTTTCTATTAAATTAAATACAGAGATAATAGGAAATAGAGGTTTGAGAAAATCATTCACTTAATGATGTACATATACTACATTCCTTATCTAGAAATGCACCAGTAACTATTTATTTCTCCTAATTGAAAGCTATTTCAAAACAATGTTTTTATGATTTTGTATATTAACAATTGCTTAATTAAAAACTATTCATCATTACATAGCTCTACATACAAAAATATTGTAGGTCTTATGATAAAAGCTATTGTTAGAAATGTATTGTGTATTGTCTACAGTGAAGGCAGAGTGGCAGAAAAGGTTATCACAAATGTAGCAGCACACCAACAATAATGGCGTACTATCTATATTAATCCATAAAAACTGTTTAATCTATCAGATACTATAATCAGAAAGTATCTGTATGGTAAATTGGTGTAGAATAATGCGGGTTACAAACTGCTCATTACCACCAAATATCTCCAGATAAGCATAGCATTAATATGCAGTGATGATCAGCACACTCAAACCTCAATAGGTATATTTGACTTAGACTTCATTTGCCTCAGTCCCTCTAGCTCCATCATGTCCCCTTTTATTCATGAGCTCCAAGTATGTATCTGTAGGTGGGTGCAGTGCATAAATATCAACCTAATAAAATTACTCTATTTTTTGGGACACATACAGTATAGTTATACATGATAGTGATAAATAGATGCTCCAACGCCTTGAAGAATAACAATTAAATCATAAATATAATCTATTTATAACATTATCAGGTACAATATCTTAGCAAATACATAAGGCAATATTATATGGTACCATAACTTTACTATGAGGACTAGTCATCTTTTTTGGTCAGAAATACCAATGTTTCTGCTTTTGTAAAGGTAGTTGTGTACATCCAATGCTGAACATTTATAATGTGCCTATTTACTGTATATGTGTTGCAAACAGAATATGCCGGCCATATTTACATCAAATTGTCACATTTCAAAATACTAAATTCTGTTGAAGTTTGCTTTGATTTGCCTAAATATTAGGCATTTGCTTAGTATCTGCATTCTTCTCTGTGCTCTTTAAGAATTAAGAATTTATTGTAATTGAATGCATTTTGACCTACAGCTTATAAGCACTTGTATGTGAACGTGCCATCTCAGTTTCTTTGAAATAGAACACCAAATGCTAACATTCCATTGAAGTAATTCATTTGCAACAAGGCTATATCTTCCATACGGAAAATGTCACTGTACTTCGGGGACTACTACCATTGCAAAACATATTTTTTCCTGCAGATTTTGTATGCTTTGTTACCATTTACTTTAATTTTCACAGTGATATCAGTTGACATTTCTAAGCATTCATGAATAGCTTGTGTCCAGAACGCTATCATCTACCATTCAGGGCTGCCTTTTTCAAATATCAGCTTGTTTTTTTTCTCTGTTTGCTAGGCAAATATGTTAACAACATATTTAATGGAATAATCTGCCTGAAATATCAAAATAAAGGCAAAGTAGCACTAGTATATAAAGTTCAAGTATATAAATACTATGTAAAATGAAAGTCAATAAAGTAAAGAAGTAAATAGGCATAATAGGCAAAATGTAGACAATGAAGAAATTCAAAAAAAAGTTTTTTCACAATTAAAAAAAAAGTTTACATAATGTCACCAGTGCAATACAGAGTAATCATATAACTGGTGTAGTGGTGATTAGGGACACTGTCTTATGCGCAACAAAAACATTTTTACATTTTTTTCTTTTTATTACATTTTTTCTTTGTTTTACATTTTTGTACATACAGTAACCAGAGCAGTACAGTGTTACCATAGTAAGGTAATCAGGATTTTTTTTATATATATACACTATGATTGCTTTTAACTGAATTTTACAGTTATAAGAACCATTTTTCTGCATAAAAACTGTTCATTCAGTGTTTACTATTGTGATTAACTGTGGTTGGCTAATAACAATATTTATAATAGGTACTTATATAGTGCCATCAATTTATGCACCGCTTTACATATATATTGTATATTCACATCAGTCCCTAACCCTCAAGGGGCTTACAATCTAAAGTCCCTACCTTACATTCATACATATACTTGGGCCAATTTAGACAGGATCCAATTAACCTACCAGCATGTCTTTGGAGTGTGGGAGGAAACAGGAGTACCCAGAAGAAACCCATGCAGGCACAGGGAGAACATGCAAACTCAAGGCAGGTGGTGCCGTGGTTGGGATTTGAACCAATGACCCTAGTACTGCCAGGCAGAAGTGCTAACTATTTAGCCACTGTGCTGCCATCACATGGACAAATACAAATGGACTGTGATTGGTCCTGTCTGTACCGCGTGATCACTGTGACCAATCACAGAGCTCATCACATTAGTACACAATGAAAGGCATAAATCAAAGTCTTTCATTGTGTACAATTGTCATGTGATCTGCTGTGATTGGCCACATTGATCACATGTTACCGGCAACATGCCGGTACAGTGATTGGTCATTGGCTTTGTCCGAGGGAGACAGCGGGTGACAGATTGTTGTGGAGCGTGGCCCATGGATGTTGTCCTCCCAGGATAATAGTGTCCAGTGCCTTTCTCTCTCCCCCCTTCTGTGTCACCGGTGGATGTCCTTGCCTAGGCAAGTGGGGCTACATCCTGTCCATGAACAGGCTCTGGGACCTCTCTCCCTTTGCAAGGTGTCAGTTAAGGGATGTGGGGTGACCCTATGACTCCAGTGGCACCCGCAATGGCATGGACGGATGGCAAGAGGACCTTCCCCTATAAAGTCTGGCCACTGTGATCTTGCCAGTGGCCACTTTAGCGGCAACTGCATAGTGGCAATGTTGGTGTGGCCACATGGCAGCAGTCACTCTTTGGCCCTCTAGTTACAGGGCATATGCAGGTGGGGGCAGTGTCTTCCATCAGGTCAGGACCAGCTCAGCGTGTTCCTTTATGTGAGCCTTCTCATATCTGAGAAGTGCCATGGCACAAAGCACTGTGTCCCATGCAGCTTTGTTTCTGCGTTGGTGGTTAGTCCTGCTGGGGTCCTCCCTACATCTGCGTCGGAGGGCATTATAGCACACTGCAACCCACTATAAAGCACTACTGTACATTCTAGTGTAGTTTTATGATAAAAGTAATACACCTTATATGGAGGTGTGCCTTTGATAATTAATATGGTAAAAAATAGATAGATAGATAGATAGATAGATAGATAGATAGAAAGATAGATAGATAGATAGATAGATAGATAGATAGATAGATAGATAGATAGATAGATAGATAGCACTGACAGGCATTCTACCCTCCAGTGCTTCCCTCTGAGAGAACAGGCCGTCCATCTTGGAACCTCGCTTCTTAAAGCCACAAGCTGGTTATCTATCTATTTTTTACCATATTATTTAATAAAGGCACACCTCCATATAAGGTGTATTACTTTTATCATAAAACTACACAGTGCCTAGCTCCTGTTCATACTTTCTACAAACCGATGTGTTTTTACCATGGCAGCAGTGAGTTTTTTTCCCCACTAATCACAGTTGACAAATACCATTCACTTATTTCCTTTGGGGCACATCTGTGCGCTTTTATCCAGACCATTCTGTACATTGTAGTGCAATACTTTCCCCAAAAAAAGGGCCAATTCCAGTTTTAGTGTGCGCAGGTATGTTGGAAGCCATTTAAAATGAATGAGCTACTTTAATGCAAAATACAATAATACCTTGCATAATTTGCACTATAATAGTGTGAATCAGCCCTAAGGGAATGTACCTGTGAGTGCTGAGCTACCAAAAATTGTTCATGTCTGATTTTTGATCCATGGCGGTGCATGGTAGTCCTTTCAAATTAATAGATTACCTTAACATATTGAGCATTAATGTTTATGTGTTAAACTTTACCACACAGGATAACTTTTATGTGAATTAGCCCTAAATGATACTGTGTGAACTTAAAAAGGTACATTTAAATAACACCAGTAGACATCAACCAAATTGCTCCGTTTAATGAATAGTTTTAAAAAATGTGAATTCCATAAAGAGTCCATAAAGAATTGCATTTATTTATTAACTCTTGCATGTATCAATTGTCATCACTTCAATTATTCCTATTTTTATTAAATATCTATATCTGTCATGCAGCTGATGAAGTTTAGAAATATGTAGGTCCACAGCAGTCATAATGGAATAAAGGTAAGGCATACTATACAGTATATTTATTTCATAATGCCATACCAAGTAATACTTGATTAGTGCTGACAAGGATCTCTCACTGTTCTGATATCTTGTAATAATTTTTAATCATATCTCTTGAGGTGATTGTAGCTGTATTAGTGCATTTGCGACAGAAACAATTGAGTACTGATGCGATACTTTTTTTATTTGCACTAACATACAATTTTGAGGACAAGCTTTTGAGGAATGTCCTCTTCTTCAAGGTCCAGGCAGTACTACTTCACAAAGTTTTAGCAGAATGTTGAATTCATACTTACACACAACTACTTTGCTTTCAATAAAGACATCTATCTTCAATGTATGGGTACTGCGATGGGAAGTAAAATGGCACCCCAATATGACAATTTATTTATGGCTGACCTGGAGGAAAAATTCCTGAACAGCATGGAACAAAAACCATACAGATGCTATTGCTATATTGATGATATTTTCATCATATGGACAGAAGGTGAAGAATACCTAAAACAATTTTACTCATTGATCAACACTTTTCATCCATCAATCAAATTTAAAATGGAATACTCAAACGCACACGTCAACTTCCTAGACACCACAGTATACATCAGGGATGATACGCTTCACACCTCAATATACAGGAAACCTACTGACAGATGCAACTACCTCCACAGTTCTAGCTTCCACCCCCAACACACGAAACGTGCCATCATACACAGTCAGGCCATTAGATACCACCGAATATGTTCTGACCCAAGAGACAGAGATAAACATCTCGGGACACTAGCAGACCCCTTCCATAAGAAAGGTTACAAGGACAAAACTATCAACACCAGCATAAATACAGCCTTGAGAACCCAAAGAGAAAATCTACTTCAGTACAAAGAGAAAAAAATAAACAACCGTGTACCTCTAGTAACCACATACAACCCACCACTATAAGGAATAAGAAAAATAATCAAAGATTTACAACCCATCATAACAGAGGATGGAACTCTGAAAGAAATATTCCAGCAACCACCAATACTGGCCTTCAGACAACCCCCCAACCTCAGAAATAAACTAATCAGTAGGAAACTTCCTTCTGATCAAGATGTCACAAATAATGGAAGCAAACCCTGCAATAAAAAACGCTGCAAACTGTGCAACCAAATCAATCCATCGAAAAGCGTTAGACACTCAAAAAGGATCTTCAATATCTCCAGATCATACAACTGCACCTGTACTAATGTTGTGTACCTTATCCAGTGCAGAAAATGTAGCAAAGGATCTTATGTTGGTGAAACAGGACAGAAGTTGCAAACAAGGATGAATTTGCACAGACATCAAGGAACATAAAGAAGATGACTTTTGCACACCTGTGGGACACCATTTCGCACAACTAGACCACACAATGGGGGACCTCAATATTTTAGTTCTTAAAGGAAATTTCAAATCCATTCAGGAAAGAAAAACTTTTGAACAAAGAATGATAATTCTATTTGACAAAAGAGATAACAACCTTAATTTGGACATGGGATTCCTCAATCATTATCCATTATCCAACAGTTTTATGACTCCCTATGTGAGTGTTGCCCCCCCCCCCCCCAGTCTTTGCTTTTGCTGTGTCTTATCTCTAGTCTTTTTTTTTTTCATCCCCCACATCTCTTCTAACATTCTGCTAAAACTTTGTGAAGTAGTACTGCCTGGACCTTGAAGAAGGGGACATTCCCCGAAAACTTGTCCTCAAAATTGTATGTTAGTGCAAATAAAAAAAGTATCACGTCAGTACTCAATTGTTTTAATCATATCTCATAAGTAATTTTGCATGGTTTACAACAAAATGAACAGGATGTCTGTGGATGGAAATAGTAATTGATGCATTATTTATTGAATGCCAATGCAGCTATAATACTCAATAAAGCTCTGTCTATTTAGGTTAATTTTTTACTATATTTATACACTGATTCCTTTTCAGAATGATGCTAATTTTAAGAATAATCACTGTCCCTTCCCTATTTAATTACATTTCTTCACTAGTCTCTATAATGAGCACATAGCAGTGTCCCATAGGAGCCACAGACAAAACACTGACAAAATGTAGGGGCTTTTTAAGGTTTGATATTTACATTTCTTGACAATTAAATATATGTGCAGGAATATTTTCTCCTCAAAATTAGACTTGTTACATATTGCAAATTTATGGAACATATAACATAAAAGTGAAATATAAATAGCCTCAAAGCAAAAGAATTATGAAAGCTGCATCATTTTACTAGCTCCAGAGCAGTGAAAAATTACTCTAATACTTTTTTAATTGTCACATTGTTATTATATTCAGCTTTCCTTATAAATTGAACCAACACTTTACAATTGGATTATTGCATAGCAAAGAAAAGTGCTGTAATTGCATGTATCAAGGGGAAATATATTATGTATAGATGTGTGACATTTTTTCTATTAACAATATTTTAGTACTGTATATTATGTTGCATAATTATAGATGGAATTGTCCTTGTGTTATCAATATTGTTTCTAATGAGATGACATCTGTGAACTTTATGATTATTTATATGTTGGATATTAATTTGTTTTCTGCTTGTTAGGAAAACCAATGTTATCGTATTTACATAAATATTATAAACAGGGATATACATCACATTTGATGCAGTATGCAACAAATTGCAAGTACTGTAAAAACAAAAATAAAACCTCAAAAAAATACTACTTTATTAGTCTAGAAGTATTTGTTCTTTATATCAACTGTGTGAACAAAATTCATTATTATTCAGTATTGACTTCCATAATGCATGAGTTATTGTCACCATTAGGGATGAAATACAGGTTCATCCTGAACCACCAAACAAATTGGCCCGAAATAGCCAGTACACCTGCTAGAATATCCAGCTGATAGAATGTAAAGAAACAGCCAGGGGATCCTAGGAGACATCATTGGTCATATAACAAGTAATATTACTATACTGTATATCAATATACAGCATATGATGTCTTGTTTACATTTTAACAGATGAGGATCAGTTATTTATTGATGGAAGTGCTGTAGAT
This sequence comes from Staurois parvus, assembly GCF_062004578.1. Taxonomy (NCBI): domain Eukaryota; kingdom Metazoa; phylum Chordata; class Amphibia; order Anura; family Ranidae; genus Staurois; species Staurois parvus. The sequence goes on from NW_028317876.1 coordinate 11,946,968, forward strand.
AAATATCATCAGGTGACACCGTTGGGTGGTTGAACATCGTAATTCACAATAATTTACATAATTAGATGACAAGAATGATAATTAATTTACATTGCTGGATGGCATGATTGAAAATGGGAAGACTTTGATGTTAGATTACTCTAAGGTGATGGAGGCTGACTCTAATGTGATGGGGGCTGACTCTGATGTGATGAGGTGTTGACTCTGATGTGATGGGGCTGATTCTAAGTGATAGGGGCTCCAATGTAAAGGAAAGGACTCTGATGTGAAGGTGTGACTCTGGTGTGAAGAGAAACTCTGATGTGAAGGGGGGACTCTAATGTGAAGGGAGACCTCTAGTGTGATGGGGGTATTCTGATGTGAAGGGGGGGAGAAACATTATCAGTGATGGAGAAACATCATTAGGTGACACCACCAGGTGGTGGATTATCATAATTGACAATAATTTACATCCTTAGATGACTTGATTAACAATGGATTTACATTTTCTGGAACACATGATTTACAATGGAAGGACTGTGATGGGGGATTAGTCTAAGGTGATAGGGACTGGCTCTAATTTGATATAGACTAACTCTGATTTGATAGAGGGTTCTAATGTGATGGGGATGCTCTGATGTAAAGGAAAGAACTCTGATGTAAAAGGTGAACTCTGATGTGAAAGGGACAACCTATATGGATGGACTCTGATGTCAAGTGAAGAATGTAATACGAGCGATACTGATGTGATGCGGGGGTATTGGTGTGATGTGGGCCCTAATGTAAAGGGGGAACTCTGATGTGAAAGATACACACTCTGATGTTATGGGGTGACTCTGATGTGACGGGGGAGCTTTGATGTAATGGAGGGACTATGATGTGAAGCGGGGGACTCTAATTTGAAATAGAGACACTGATGTAATGGAGGGACCCTGATAAGATGGGCAAACTCTGACTTGATGGAATCTTTTTGATTTGATGGAGAAACTTTAATGTAATGGAGGAAGTCTAATGTGAAAGGGCTGATCCTGATGTAATCAGAGGAATGCGATGTGAAGGGAGTTGACTCAATGGGATGGTGGGACTCCGATGTGAAAAAGGAATGCTGATGTGAAACAGGGATTTATGTGGCACCAAGGAGAGGGTGACATCATCATTCAGTAAATATCAAAGTGTATTTCTGCCCAATAAATTCAATATAAGATTATATACAAAATATAGGATAACAGGCGGTGAGAATTGCTACTGATAGCCTGGCACCAGGTTTGTTTATCTAAAATATGTGAGCAAACTCTCTTTTGTTTCCAGGTACCAGCTTAAAACCCTTCCTTTTTTTGATAAACAGTAACCCTAAGTTCACACCTAAACATTTTCTGCAGCATTTTGTATTTTGCAGAAACGCAGTACAGTCCATTTAACATGATTTCCTATGGGACATGTTCACATCTGTGCATTTTCACCTGGTGCATTTTTTGGAAAGGGTCAGGGACTTTTTTTAACGCAAAAAGTTGCGTTTTTGGTTCTATAGACTTCAATGGAAATGCTGCAGAAAAGCACATATTGCGTTTTTGCTGATGCATTTTTGCCGCGTTTTTCATGCTTTTGGAATTTAAATCTGTCTAGCAACAAGAAAAAAAAAAAAAAATGCAAAACATATTAAACACACGGCAAAACAATGCAAGTGCAATAATGCAACATGCAACGCAAAACACAATGCAGAAACTGCTCAAATACAACCTGCATAGGTGTGAACCTACGGTAAAGGTGGGAAGCATTTAATTGCGCCTAAATTGACTTGAGAAGAGGGATGCTGTAACAGCTGCTTGCTATTGTTTTATACTTTATTTTCAAAGTTTTCTACAGCCATTCATTTTAATTTTGACTCCAAAATTCGGACCGAAAGCTTTGTAAGACTTTGAATGAAAAGGGGAGATATTATGGTATACTAATCCTCAGTAGACCAGTATAATTTGATTAGATTAGTGAGAGCGGTTCATCAATCAAAGCCACTCAATATTAATCTATGGAAGCTCACACTATATTGATGCAGACACCTGAGAGCAAAGGGTCTCTCGATTATCAGAATGGGGCCCCACAAGCACTGTTAACTGGTATCTATTGGGTACAGTATATCCTGGTACATTTATATGTTTGTTTTATGTCTTGTCTATGTCACAGTTTTTTACTTACGGTAATACTGTGTTATAGCATGCTTAATAATTTCATAAATACATACAGAAATAGATTGCTGATTTGCTACATATACCGTTTTTTTTGCTTCATAAGACGCACCTGACCATAAGACGCACCTAGGTTTTACAGGAGGAAAATAAGTTAAAAAATATTCTGAACTAATGGACTGCAGAAATACTACAGGAGATGACCAGAGACTGCAGATATAGTACAGGAGATGACCAGAGACTGCGAATATACTACAGGAGATGGCCAGATACTGCGAATATACTACAGGAGATGGCCAGATACTGCAGACATAGTACAGGAGATGGCCAGTGACTGCAGACATAGTACAGGAGATGGACAGAGACTGCGGACATAGTACAGGAGATGACCAGAGACTGCAGATATAGTACAGGAGATGACCATAGACTGCAGACATAGTACAGGAGATGACCAGAGACTGCAGACATAGTACAGGAGATGGCCAGAGACTGCGGACATACTACAAGAGATGACCAGAGACTGCGGACATAGTACAAGAGATGACCAGAGATTGCGGACAGATGACCAGAGACTGCGAACATACTACAGGAGATGGCCAGAGACTGCGGATATAGTACAGGAAATTACCAGAGAGTGCAGACATAGTACAGGAGATGACCATAGACTGCAGACATAGTACAGGAGATGACCAGAGACTGCAGACATAGTACAGGAGATGGCCAGAGACTGCGGACATACTACAGGAGATGACCAGAGACTGCGGACATAGTACAAGAGATGACCAGAGATTGCGGACATAGTACAGGAGATGACCAGAGACTGCGAACATACTACAGGAGATGGCCAGAGACTGCAGATATAGTACAGGAAATTACCAGAGAGTGCAGACATACTACAGGAGATGACCAGAGACTGCAGACATAGTACAAGAGATGACCAGAGACTGAAGACATAGTACAGGAGATGACCAGAGACTGCAGACATAGTACAGGAGATGACCATAGACTGCAGACATAGTACAGGAGATGACCAGAGACTGCAGACATAGTACAGGAGATGGCCAGAGACTGCGGACACAGTACAGGGGATGACCAGAGACTGCGGACATAGTACAAGAGATGACCAGAGATTGCGGACATAGTACAGGAGATGACCAGAGACTGCGAACATACTACAGGAGATGGCCAGAGACTGCGGATATAGTACAGGAAATTAACAGAGAGTGCAGACATACTACAGGAGATGACCAGAGACTGCAGACATAGTACAAGAGATGACCAGAGACTGCGCTGCGGACATAGTAAAGGAGATGACCAGAGACTGTGGACCTAGTACAGGAGATGACCAGAGGCTGTGGACATAGTACAGGAGATGACCAGAGGCTGTGGACATAGTACAGAGTACAGGAGATTACCAGAGACTGTGGACATAGTACAGGATATGACCAGAGACTGCAGATCTTTGGGGAGCAAGGGGGAGGGAATACCAGAATTTGACAGGTACCCGCTCCCACTTCCGCGGAGTCATCCTCTCTGTAGTCTTGTGGGACACGTGACAGGTCCCAGAGGACTACAGGTGGTCATTCACAAAGCGCAACGCTTCTTGCGCATGCACAGTGGGCACCTGGCTGTGAAGCTGCAAACTGTCACAGCCGGGTGCCCACACTGAAGATGCCAGAGAAGACGGCTGGTGAAAGCAGGGGACCACTGGACCGAGGAACAGGTAGGACTGAGGAGCAGGTTCTTCTGCACAGCACGTGGGAATACGGCAGGTGGGAATACTGGTCCAGCCACTCCATATTCGCTCCATAAGATGCACAGACATTTTCCCCCATTTTTTGGGGGGGAAAAAGTGCGTGTTATGGACCAAAAAATATGGCAGGTTCTTTTAGCGTATACTAATACATTTATGTTGTTGTGTTTAGATTTTCACTCAATGATATGATATATGCGTAAATGTGGAGGCTTAAAAAAGTAGTCATATCTCTAGCTATATCAAATTTGGGTAACAGCACATTGTGGTCCCATTAATTTTGAATAGCACATCAATGCACTAAGGCACCACGGCTTTAACACATGCCTTGCAGCATACCACAACACATTTAACTAAAACCACCCAGCTTGAGGAAAAAAAAAACAGTCAAGAGTAAGGAATGGGGAAAATCATACCTCTAACTCATTCACTTGTGTGTGGCTTTATGTGTGAGCTATTGAGATATTTAAACAATAGGTGGAAGTAGTCAGTCATGTTCAGTTGGACTTGTTCTATAATGTTGAAGACATTACTAGTAGCTAAAACAGTAATATACACAAAAATACACAAAAAAATGTGAACACTTTTTAATCAGAGTATAGTATCAAGTCAATTAAACTCCTGGGATATTGATCTGGTCTATTAAGTAGCAGAGGGGGTTGTTAATCAGTTTTCAGCAGCTTTGGTGTTAATGAAATTAACAGCAGGTGCACTAGATGGGCATCAATGAGATGACCCCCAAAACAGGAATGGTTTTACAGGTGGAGGCCACTGACATTTTTTCCCTACTCATCTTTTCTGACTGTTTTTCAATAGTTTTGCATTTGACTAGGGTCAATGTCAGTACTGGTAGCATGAGGCGATACCTGGACCCTACAGAGGTTGCACAGGTAGTCCAACTCCTCAAGGATGGCACTTCAATACGCTCCATTGCCAGAAGGTTTGCTGTGTCTCGCACAGTCTCAGGGAGGAGATTCCAGGAGGCAGGCAGTTACTCTAGGAGAGCTGGACAGGGCTGTAGAAGGTCCTTAACCCATCAGCAGGACTGGTATCTGCTCCTTTGTGCAAGGAGGAACAGGATGAGCACTGCCAGAGCCCTACAAAATTACCTACAGCAGGCCACTGGTGTGAATGTCTCTGACCAAACAATCAGAAACAGTCTTCATGAGGGTGGCCTGAGGGCCCAACATCCTCTAGTGGGCCCTGTGCTCACTGCCCAGCACCATAGAGCTCAATTGGCATTTGCCATTGAACACCAGAATTGGCAGGTCCGCCACTGGCACCCTGTGCTTTTCATAGATGAGAGCAGGTTCAGCCTTAGCACATGTTGACAGACGTGAAAGGATCTGGAGAAGCTGTGGAGAACATTATGCTGCCTGTAACATTGTTCAACATGACCGTTTTGGTGGTGGGTCAGTGAAGGTCTGGGGAGACATATCCATGGAAAGATGCACAGACCTCTACAGGCTAGACAATGGCACCATGACATTAGGTATCGGGATGAAATCCTTGGACCCATTGTTAGACCCTATGCTGGTGCAGTGGGTCCTGGGTTCCTCCTGGTGCACAACAATGCCCGGCCCTGAGTGGCGAGAGTATGCAGGTAGTTCCTAGAGGATGAAGGAATTGATACCATTGAAAGGCACCCACACTCGCCTCACCTAAATCCAATAGAACACTTCTGGAATACCATGTTTCGGTTCATCCGACACCACCAGGTTGCACCTCAGACTGTCCAGGAGCTCAGTGATGCCCTGGTCCAGATATGGAAGGAAATACCCCAGGACACCAACCGTAGTCCAATTAGGAGCATGCCCAGACATTGTCAGGCATCCATACAAGTACTTGGGGGCCATACAAACTACTGAGTATAATTTTCAGTTGCTGCAATGAAATTTCAGCAAAATGGACCAGCCTGCTGTATAATTTTTTTCACTTTGATTTTTGGGGTGTCTTTGAATTCAGTCCTCTGTAGGTTGATAATTTTCATTTCCATCAAACGATGGGGCATCCTTACATTCCTAACATGTTACCCAGTCCATATTAGTATAAATATCCAGCATGATATTTTTCCCCATTGAGATCTGATGTGTTTTCAAAGTGTTCCTTTAATTTTTTTTGAGCAGTGTGCAATTGCTTGGATAAATGAGAACCTTCACAGGCATTCAAACAACAGGTTTTATTTTTAACAACGTAGGAATACTCTGGTAAATATATGAAAACAAGACCTGAGATTCTCATACTGGCTGGGAATGTACAACATTGTGTAAATGCCTTAGGTATTTAGTTCACTAACATATTAGACAGTAATTCGAGGCAGTTCTAAGCATTATTCTTGCAAAATGATATCTGAATGGCCTAAAAACTAACAATCCTACAAATACCTCAACAGCAATGCTAATAGGGCCTTCTTAAACAGTCTTGTGGCTTATGTCAATTACATCTGTTTGAGACACTTTTGAGATCTTTCACAATTCATTGACAGGTTCATTGACCTTGTTCTGATTTGCCCTTGACCTGCTATAAGCTGTTTTTGCATACCCATAGACTTGTATGGGAATACAAAACCCATCTGAACAAAAGCCTGTGGACATTCATATGATTTCATGGTCAGTGGTGGCACCATCGGTTCTACTAGAAAGGTCAGAACTCTACTAAATTCATTGGTGCATTTACATACATACATCATCATGCACTGAAATTTTCAGGAACACAGAGGCCCCATTTATTAGGGTAAAATCAAGTGCCCAAAAAGTGTGTCTGTGTCATATCAACTGTGTCAAACTACCCATCCAGACAGCAAAACAGGGCTTACAACCATATGGTTACTAGGGTCCCCCAGCCTCTAGTCCAGTACTACGGAACAACTTTGTTTAAGGTTTTTTTTAAATCACTACACAGGTTGACCAGCATTTGACTTATACTAAGTGAACAGATCACTCAGTTTCATGTCCAGTGCTGCAGAGTAACAATGGAGAGAAAGTCTCCAAATAAATATTTTCCCACTCTGTACCAGACTCAAATATAGTTTTGTCTAAGGGTAATGATTACTTTAAAGTGACCCTTACTGGAAAAATCCTAATGACAGTTTTTTGCAATATAAACTTTTTAATATTCTCTTCCTAGGTGGCCTGCATCTCCAATCTTTCCTTTATCCCAGCGCTGAAACCTCTGATAAACCTTTCAGCATTCAACATTCCTAGGAGTGTCAGATGCCTCTGGACCCTGCCCTGTGCTGTGGTTCCTTTTTGTGACACCCCTCATCACTAGAAGACACAAAAGTGCATTTCAGAGATACATACATCTTTTGAAAGTGTTGAATGCCCAAGAGTTTATAAAGGCTGAAGCACTAAAAAGGGGGGAAACTACAGACATAGAAAACCAGACAGGTGAGCATAATAGTTTTCTGTTGCAGGGACATGCCATTTTTTTCAGATGACTGATAGGGTAATTTTAATAAATAGAGACAACCATGTTACTTTGTAGTCTATATTTACTTGGAGATCAGCTTTAATTTATACAACATTAAAAATACTCTATGCCCCATTCTCATTCTTTTTAAATTATTAGAATTATCCTTTTGCAATGTGTTTTTGTAGTTCTGTAAGCATAAAATTCTCTTTACTTTAATGTCCTTGTTAACATACATGCCACTCTCTATTAGAAGAAGTAGATGAACAATTTTTAGAGTGCTGTATCTGTGAATACAAGTAAATTTGGCCCTTGAGCAGATCATAATGAGCCTTCTGATAAGGCATTGATTTCTTCCTAATGAGGCAAAAGGTTTATGTTTAGCACATTAAGATAAAGCTGTTAAATGCCAGAAAAATGCAAATAAAAATGGCAGCTCATAATGAATGTTGACATTTGTAATTCCTTTAGCAGTAAAATTTGTGTCATTCAAATGATGATAGTTTAACATTTATATGTGACCTGTTGTATTTTTTGTAAAATTTAGCAGGGAAGACATTCAGGCAATTATTTAAATCATTCACAAACAGCTGTACAACAGTACAGTCAAAATTGTTCAACAACTGCCACACATTACTTGGCATCTCAGTTATAAGCAAACAGATCTGTTCATTTATAAGTGAAAAATCTGTCTTCTTTAGAACAGGAAAAAACATTTAGACCATATGATATAAATGCAAATACATAATGACTTTATTGGCTATTGCATAATATCAGTGCAAAACTAAGAAACAACAAAAAAAAAAGGTTGCAGGAAAGATATTTTCAGTATCCCCAGTGCTTTAAACCCCTTCATCACTGAATCTGCTAACTGTTGCCACAGCCAGTCATTTAATGTTCTACAGAAAAATAAAGCCCATCTGTAGCTAAAATCAACCACCCACTTCATCCCTCCCATCTTACCCACTTCCACCAGTCTGCAATGTATTTTTGTTGAAGGTTGCTGAAGCCTTTTTTACCCACCTAAGTCAGCTAACACGCATCCTTCTCCAGCACCATAGGAGTGAAGACCAGTGAATCAGAATTACATTCTAGACTAGCTGCCAAACACACTTGTTGTTCCTCATCTTACCAGAATCATCATTCACGTGGGCACCTAGCTAGGAAACTCTTCCCTCTCCAGTCCAAAAGATGGAAGACTCAAGACCTGGCATGTCACATGAAAGTGGATTAAAATATGTATTTGGGCTTTTAGTGTTTTTCTTTGTATTTATATGGGTATGTAGCTACACAGTGAGTGGGAGAACCTGGCTGGGTATTTGCTTTAAAGTATATTAAAATGTTCAAATAAATATAAACAAAAACACCATGCCAAACTTTGCCCAACTTATGGGAAGGGGGGGGGGGGATTTTGTTTTTGGTAGGGTCTTGCAGCAACAGTAGCTTAATGTTATTTGTGAGCTGTCTTTAGTTTGCAGTGGGGCAGCAGATATTGTTGTCATGCAGTTTAGTCCACAGAAGCACTCAAGTTTCCAGTGCACCTAAGCACCACATCCCCTACCTATAGCTCTAGTCATAAGTCAAAGAGTTATTTGAGCACAGCATCAGCAACTTGCTACAAGAGGATGCAAAGCAATTAATTGCATCTGAGGCTGAAGAAAAGAGCAATGGGGGTAACGATGGTCTACTTCCATAATTGGAAGTAAGATATAGTAGAGGAGGAAAGTGAGGGAGAAACACATCATCAGCAAGCCTCTGTGTCCTCCAGGGACAGGTCACAGAAGAATGGAGGATGCATCAATTCTATCCCACCAGATGGCAGAGCTCCATGGGTACAAGGCACTGTTATCCCCTAGTCCACTCCTCACACCTCAGCTGTCTGGGCCTTTTTAACATATGTGCTGTAGTCCACAGTACCATTATGGCAACACCAATGAATGATAGTTAAAGGCAGGAAAAGGGCCACACTCCTCCTCCTTTAAGCACCTCCACTTCTTCCTCTACCCCCATAATACAAGATTCCCTATCAACAGTCTACAGTAATAGGGATGAAAGTCTTTCAAAGAGCATCAAAGGTTTACTCTATGAACCTTCCAGTGGGGAAAAGGGACAGCATGGTTCTAAGCAGAGTAGGGACAAGTGCAGACAAAAACCTGTCAGCAGGAGGATCCACCTGACTACAGACACATGGTTTGTCAAGTAAGGGCAGGGACGTTATACAGTGCATCGTTCACACCTTCCTGGGTAACTTTGTTGGCAGCTGGGAAGAACACATGACAGGGTACACTATTGGAGCTGAATATTCCACTTGCATCTATACAAATAGTGATGGTGACTGTGCAGTTTCCTCCATCTAGTTCTCTTCCTTTCCTCTTCAGGTGGGTCATCCTCTGATCCACCAGTTTAAGCATTCAAGAGGATATGCAACTGATCAGGCAAAACAATGTCATGCTGCAGCTTTATGCCTGGGGGACAGGAAGCACACTGGGGAAGAGTTTCTATCAGATCAGCCCAGAGGTAGTTAACCCCATGCCATTTAGTGTCAGGAAAGATTGCATGTGACAACAGCATTGACCTGTTGTCCAACATTGACAGGGAAAGTTTACATACTTGCCTTGCCTAGCACACATCCTCAACCTGATGGTGCCCAGGATTATAGCATATTCTGCAGCAGGCCAGAACAATGTGTGGCTATATGAAATTCAGTGGTAACCTGCACACCTCAGCAGGTCATAAATACCTGTTTGAGTATGGCATGAGTAAAGGCAAAGGGGAGCTGTGGTTCTTACCCCCACATCAGTGGCTCTCCATACAGGATACATGCACAATATTGCCATCACTTGAGGAGGCAACGAGAATGGCGAGCTGTGAAATTGCAAGTGTCACTAATCCTATGGTGTTCCATCTGGAGCAGATACTGTGTGGCATTACAGACAGAGCACTGGAAACACAGCAGCAGAATGAAGCCAAGGACTTCCTGCTATATCTAGACACTGTCCCTGTGAGGCCACAGCAGGTACAAGAGGAGTTGTATGGTTGCCATGGTGGTGTTCAGTAAGAGGAGGATATTTGGAAGGCTTCCAGGGGTAAATTGTATTGCTCAGAAACCCTGGAAGTTGTTTTGAGCTGATTAATCAGGGAGTCCTCCCAGAGGGTCTGGGGCCTATGTAGGAATACACATGCTGCCTTTCAGGTGTCTATCCCCCACTGGTGCATCATGAGACCAAACTCATACAATATTCCAACAGTCTGAAAACGTGGAATTAATTTATCTTCATAGATTACTTGAGGGAAATTGTTGACAAATGTTTCTGTCCCAAATAGAGATGCTTCTACAACCCAATCTCCATGAAGGCCACCATATTTCCTGACCATTAACCTGTACAAGATGTATTTTTCACCTTTTCACCTACTCCAGAAGGGAAGCTTTATTGTCTTTATGCAGAGAATTAATCCAAGCCTTGCTCTCAGCATTCATCACATTGGCATCCACCATTAGAGAATGATCTGCTCTGTTCATGGGCCATAATCCGTGGGCAGAAGGATAGCCCCTGTTCCCCTCCAAAAACCCTGTCCTGGTTGGATCTGTCACACTGTGCTCTGCAAGAATATTTGTGTTGGTTTAGGGTTTGCTGCCACCAATAATACTCCTAATTTTAGCAAAAGTGAACGCATATGTAGGTCAAGCACGCATACGTAACAGTGTTTACATCACACATGTGAGGTACATCATAGCAAGAGCAATAATTCTAGCACCAGACCTTCTGTGCAACTCTAAACTGATAACCTGTAAAGGCTTTTAAAGCATCGCCTATGAATAATTTAATGTATTGTAGTTTAAAGCCATGCAACGAGCATGCACAATTTTAATGCATGACATGTTAGGTATCTGTTTACTTAGCGTAACATCATTTTTTATATTTTACCAAATAATTGGGTATCATATTGTGTTTTTGTGTATTAAAATGTATTAAATTCTATTTTCCCCAAAAAAATGTGTTTGAAAAACTGCTGCACAAATACTGTGTGACATAAAAAAAATATATAATTTGGGGGGATTCAAAGTAATTTTTACATGTAGGAGAGAAATTTCAGAATTGGCCAGGGCTGACATGGTTAACTAGCTGAAGTTAGAAGCTGATTGGCTACCATGCACAGCTGCAGCAGATTTGCACTCTCTAGTTTTAGTAGATCGACTCCTTTATGTATCTGCATTGTTCTCCTCAATTTGGCAATTTTTTGCTGTTTGTATTGATCTTTTGAGCCAGCCTTACATTAGCACAATCCAAAATTATGGTATGTGTTGGCCAAACTTCGTGCACCCCTGCCAGACCCAAGCTGTGATTGGACACAGCGCGAGTTTGGCAGATGATTTCAGACAATTATTTTAGCTGCAATAGGCTGATTGGCTGATCAGCTGATACAAAACACAGAACTCTGTGTAGAGGCAACAGTGATATAGTTTTTTATTCACCATACAAAACAGGGAAAATAAGCAGTCATACACTTAAGTGAAAGCAGCACATATCACACACATTATACATTGTTAGGCACACAATTAACCCTGTGATTGCCCCTAGATATTAACCCCTTCCCATCCAGTGTCATTAGTACAGTGAGAGTGTACAGTATTAGCACTGATCACTGTACTGAACATTGTATTTGTAGAAACTATAACCTTCTCACAATCCAATTAATATACACTCCTTGGATTTTTTTTTAGCAAAGACACGTAGCAGAATACATTTTGGCCTAAATCTATGAAAAAAATTTTTTTTATGTGTTTTATAACAGAAAGTAGAAAATATTGTTTTTTGCCCAAAATTTTCAGTCTTTTTTCATTTACTGTATATAATAAAAAATACAAAACCCAGCAGCGACCAAATACCACCAAAAAAAAACTTTATTTGTGTGAAAAAAAATTATATAAATTTAATTTGGGTACAGGCAAAAACATGGTCAGGTCATGAAGGGAGTAAAACCTTCTGGAGCTCAAGTGGTTAAAGGAATTTGGCCTAACTGAGATTGTTTATATAGAAAAAAACTGTTTTCATTCTATAACTCTGAATTTTGTGTAAGAAATATACGTTTAATTTTGCCAGCTGATATGTATGCCTTTTTTTCCGCTAATCACCCAATTTATTGTTTTTTTTTAATTGCCTCCCATTGAAAATAATCAGATTTTGTGTGGCTAAAAATTCTCATTGCTTTCAAAATATAACCCTATTCATAAGAATGATATTCTGTGCATAACATTTTGACAGGGACCTGTCTATAAAAACAAATGATCTTATTTCGATGGCTGTATTTAGTATATTCTACAAAATCCTATTAAAAAATAAGAGATTCAGTGCAGCACTACAGTACAATTATAATATACTTGTAATATCTTTGAAAAATAACAGTCTCATTGCTTATTGCAGGCTGAAATATGACTTCTCCCTGCTTGTAACATTTCCTTGAATTAAAAAAGATGTGATTCTGTGCACCAAATTTGTTTTTTTTTTGCATAATTTTTGAGGAACAAAATTTCCATTTTGTATTTCTGCCTGATAAATGCTTCCTATTAAAATGGATGAGATGTTGTGTTCAGGGTGTTGAGTGGGAGGAGCTCAAGAAACATTAATTCCCTGTCTCCTCTTCTGTGTATGAAGCCAGAACTGCTTAGCTCTTAGGGTTTCCAGCTGCAGAGCTGTCATTCCCCAGATACTATAGCCAAAGAATAAGCTAATCAAGCACATTCTGTACTTGATTGTTTGAAGCGGAGTACGGGGAGACATTAGGAGTCTATTAATAAGAATTATATTATGCTCTGAATGAAATTCTATTCTGCAAATACTTGTATTTTTTATAACCTGTGTTGTAGTTTTAGGTAATATTTCTGGCCAAAATAGGCTGATCCCCTGCCTCAAAATTATACTTCCTTTATTTCTTCCATACATAAATAAGACTGATCCCTGTCTGCAAGAAAGCCTTGCGGCTCTGGAAATTTCCACTCTAAATTAGTTACATACAACAACTGCCAGGTCTCTCCATCTTCCATTGTGGCCTATTAGAAACACTTACATGATGTGCAGTGCATCTCTAAAGTATTTCTGTCTCCTTTCACATAACAAACTGTTTTTTTTCTTTTTATTTCAGAACAATATACCTCATCTATTTTTATAACCTAATGGTCAAATACAGGTGCTTGCAGTCTGTACAATATTTATGTCCCCTGTTTTTGAAAAATCAAGGCGCCAATCCAGCTGCTTACATATTCTTCAGCTGATGAGCAATACATTTTCCTGTTGTCTCTGAAGAATGGCACTGATTTTTTGGGTGCTCCTTAACAACTGCTGTACCATATCCCTGAAATGTTAGTTTGTGGTTTTGAGGTGCTTTGTTGCACTCTGGGTAGACATTTTATTAAACTTTGCACACAATATAATGTGGTGCTGAAAAGAAGATCACAAGTTATGATTTGGGACTTTCTTGACACTGTTTTGCAAATATTATCTTTAACATGTATCAGCACACATTGGCACAGCATTATCTGATCATCTCTTCCCTTTATTCTCCTTACAGGTACTCTCTGCTGCTCTCAACTTCCACCTTTAACTAAACCTAACTCGTTGCTATCAAGTTTGCCACTGGACTCTAGAGCAGAGACAGTCTAGGCTCTGAAAATATCCCGACCATATGGTCAGGATCCACACAAAAGCCTGGACCAGGACCTGGCTCAGTCTCTGAGCAATCAGTAGAGAGCCTGAGCCAGCCCCCTGCCCCCTCCACAGCCTAGAGCTCCAGTGAGCACTGGAGGGGAAGAACAGAGAGATAGACTGTGGTGTTTGATAGCTCAGTTCTCTGTGCAGAGCTGTTGGGGAACAGATGCAGTATCAATCCAAGGGGAGTATATTTTTTTTCTTTAAAGCTCACTGTTCTCTATTCACATCATTGTGTTGAGTAGGGAGCCATCCAATGGGCATTCACTGCAATTGCAGGAAACAGTCTCACTCACACATCAGTCCAGTTCCAGTTTAGCTTCCAGAAGGACATACCCTTCTCCCTTTGATACACATATGTCTGTAAGTTCTTTCATTGTGTTTGTCCAAGTCATATATATATATATATATATATATATATATATATATATATATATATCACATCACTAGATCCCATCTCAATATATTTAATGTGATTTGTAGGTAGCGGTTTGTAGGAAATGTGTTCATTGTAGGCATTTGTGAGAGACATGTTCTCAAGCATATTGTAATTTCAGTTGATGTAATTGTATTGCCATTTTAAAAACCTATTCACAGAAGTAAATTCAGTTTTGGATTGAAACAAAACACTCTAACCGTGTGCGCTTCCCCGGGGGCGGGCAGTGCGGGATTCGGTGGTGCGCTGTGTCCCTGGGACACAGCGGATCACTGATCAACAGAAAGAGCCAAAGACATCGGCTCTGTCATGTGATCAGCTGTGTCCAATCACAGCTAATCGCATGTAAATAAGGAAATGCCGGTTATCGCAATTTCTCTCCTCAGTAATCGGCATTCCTCAGAGGGGACATGTACACAGATCATCAAGGCACTGATGATCAGTGTGCCCTGATGATTAGTGTAGCCCCAGCAGTGCCTCCTGTCAGTGCCCATCAATGCCACCTGCCAGTGCCCATCAGTGCCACATCAATGCCACATATTAGTACCTACCAGTGCACATCAATGCCATATATCAGTGCCCATCTGAGCTGCCTTTCAGTGCCATCTATCACTTTCAGTCAGTGCCACCTATCAGTGCCAGTCCATGCTGCCTATCAGTGCAAGTCAGTTCCACCCAACAGTGCCAGTCAGTGACACCTATCAGTGCCATATATGAGTGCTGCCTTTCATTGCCCATTAGTGATGCCTGTCAATGCCCATCAGTGCCACCTACCAGTACCTCCTCATCAGTGCCACCTATCAGTGCCCATCAGTGCAGCCTATCAGTGCTCATCACTGCAGCCTCATTAACGCACATCAGTGAAGGAGAAAAATCACTTATTTACACAATGTTTATAACAGAAACAAAGAAAAAAACTTTTTTTTTTAAAAAAATGTCAATAGTTTTTGGTTTGTTTGGCAAAAAATAAAAAACCCAGAGGTTATTAAACACAACCAAAAAGAAAGCTCTATTTGTCTAAAAAATGATAAAAATTTCATATGGGTACAGTGTTGCATGACCGCGCAATTGGCATTCAAAGTGCAACAGCACTAAAAGCTGAAAATTGGCTTGGGCAGGAAGGGGGTATAAGTGCCCTGTAGGCAAGTGGCTAAACTGCATAGATAACCACTTGAAGTACCTGGATCACCAACGTGGGATTTTCATAAAAATACTGAAGAAGTCTGTCCTTGGACACCAAGTACGACCTTCCTAATATACCCTCTAAATCTCCTTTCCCCTTTTTTCTCCTTCCACTTTCCAGACCTTGCCCTTATTTTCCACACATTTTTTCTATCCCTACATTTCCAATGCAGCCCTTTGGTCCATTGAGATAAAACTCCCCCTCCACTCCCCCTTCAGACCAACCCTATTGTAACATATGCCTAGCTCAGTAATCAATCAACCCAAGAGCTTCTCAACTGGTTTCCTTTTTCTTTATTATATTTGTCTTATTATATGTAATAAATGAAGTCTTGTTATTACATAATGTTCACTTATCCTGTACCATTGTAGTGTGTCGGGCTCTCTCCAGAGTTGATGGCTATATTTGATAAGCCTATAAAATCCATTAGGCTTATCAATTAGTACACTTATAGTAATTAATTAGTACATTCACAGAATCAATTTTCATGGATCATTTTTGCAAATGAATGTAGATTTTGTATTTAAAAGGATATTAATTACAAATAATCATAACTGGGGAAAAGATCCAATCACGGCTGTATTTTTTTTATATCCCAGGCACTAGTTGCAGGGTAGAGGAGCTGAACTCAATCAGAGTTTCTATAGGAGACCTGACCTCTAGAAGTAGCATACTTCCTATCAATAAGTTCTCATTGTCATTCAAAATACAATACTTGCAATATCTTATTTTAATTGATTAATAACAGTATAATCATACGTCACCTTGATCTACTCTCACAAAGGAAATAACCAAACTACTGTATGATCAGCATCAAGAAGAGAGCTTCTCAATGACTTATTTCACTTGTTAAGGTGTGTTTTTGGGTTTTTGACAAACTTTTATTTTCCTGAAAACCAGAGCATAACATTCTACGCATACAGGGTTTTATTCCAGCATGTTACAGAAGCAAATAATTTCAAACCTCTTGGCTATTTGTTGTACAGCTCTGTCTGCACTTTCAGCTAGACAAAAAATTTACAGTCCCTGATTCTGCTTGACTGGTTCCCTAAAGCCAGCTATAGACGGATCAAAATTCGGCCTGTTCAGGGACCAAATTTTGGTCCATCTATGGGCAGGCTGGTTGTACACAACTCATCTTTTAATCAACTTATGTAAAACCAGCCTGTTGGAAAATGTTGGTTGATCAGTGCTGTTGTGTATATGTTGTGTAATTTGTGTTTTCTGATATTAGGGAAATCTGCTCACTGTCAGAGTACAATAGCTGAGCTGGAGGGATTCCCTCATTCATCTCCAATGTGTTGATGGGGTAATATGTTGCAGAGATTAGACATCAGTTAGCTCCCTGTTCACAAGCACAAAAGACCTGAAAATGCACTGTGTTCTCCTCAAACTACTGCCTCAGCAGCAATGATTAGCACAAGATCCCTGATTGAATGCAGCTTCTTTTATTTATGGACCAACCCCGCCTGTCCTTAATTAGATAACTTCCACTGGGTTACCTGCTCTAAGCTCCCAGGCACCCTTTCTCTGCAAATACTTATCTGTCTCTTTCTGACTTACTACCTGTTCATTGTGACAGTCAGTGCTCCTGTCAAAATACATGATATTCTACAGTATATCATAAATAATAAAGTACATTTGTGATTCTGCTTTCAATGTTACCCCCACTAGCTGCAGATATTATCATTCCCTTGCCTCCTTTCGCCCCATCCTGTCACACTGTTTATACTTAAGATTGGAATACATGATTAGAAAATCGACCGATCGGTCATCCGATGACCGTGAGGTGTTCGTTCATTGGTCGAAATCGTGGCCCACATTAACCAATCTAAAGAAATTGTTTGTTGGGCAATACGTAGTGTTGATGTCTTCCATACAAGTGGAAGTGATGCAGTGTGACCTTGTAGCCATGCCCTTCCAGCCAGAATGAGTGATATACACAACAATTAACAGCAATGAGTATAATACAGTTTATTACATTAACTATATACATAAATAGTGATACATAAAAATTTAGCATGCATAATTCTGGTTTCATTATCTCATTAGGTCAATCTACTTTTAACAATTGGATTTTTCCTTTGTGTTTACGAAGATTACTTGGACATAATCATCCGGGTCATCTTCTGTTTCAGCTCATGTGTGATAGCGCTTGATAGATTTTTTTCGTACGGCCGTCATACTACCACATAGAAAATCGGTCGTTCGTATGTGAAACAACAACATTTTTCACTGTTGTTCAACTGGATCTTTTCGTTCACAATATCATTATCAGTTAAAACATCCTGCTCATCAACAAAGATCAGTGGCTCTGCGAAATTTTGTGTATGATTTTCTTATCGTGTGTACAGGGCATTAGGGAAGAAGAGGGGAAGCATTGTGTATGCTACAAATATCAAGCTGGTGATTACACAAATGTGAGAATTCTTTCCCTGCCCCCATGTGCCAGTGTTGGGTGCTTAAGCAGCCAATCATTAAGCAGCAGTGTTGACATGTGCAAAAAAGGGGAATGGGTCACATTCTCCCATATTTTAGGGTTATTGACATTTTCATTTGCTCTTGGTGGCCAAATGGAGTGGCAGGGGATGATGGAAAGGTGAGTACGTGCTGCTGGCAGGGGTACCTGAACCTGTTTTGCAAGCTTCAGCACAGAATCACATTTAAAATATTTTGCTTTAAAATGACTGGTAAGATAATCAAAAATATTATTTCATATTGTCTTGAAAGATGTTCAATACCATTAGTACATTCTTTCGTAGATGAACCCCTTAGTGCTCTCAGCTGCAACATTTACAATAACTTGATAGTAGATTTGATAATAATTTTCACTCCTGCTTGTATTTCATGCTACTGTACTGATTAATAATCTTACTCTTTGCCAGACACAGTTTTGTTGTCTTTATCTACTGAAAGATGAACTACACTGCATGTGTGCACCATAAACCAAAAACATTTTGCTGAGCAATCACAACACACCCTAGCATTTCTGGCTGTGGCCATCTTGAGTAAGGGCAGATGATGCATGTAGCTTTACTTCCAGGAATCCATCTGCCCTTAGCTTAGGCATGCAGACAGGAGGGTGTGCTTAACTGAGAAAGCCCCACCTCCCCTCCTGAAAACTCCTGGGACAGATGCCATCATTTTCCTAGGCCTGGAAACCAAGAAATAACTGGAGAAATATAAAAGAAAAGTTCCAAAGCTTTTATTTAAAGTAAATGTGATATACTTTCCCATCTATTTACTAATGCTAGCAGCACAGGGATAAAAAATAGTCAGTGTTGACCAAGAACATAAAGTTCTGATTCATTGATTTTGAAATTATTTAGTAAAAGTGACAAGGCATATGTCATTTTGAAAGAGGTGGTTGGATCAGACCTGATTTACTAAACAAATACCATTTGTACATTGATAATTCTTTACACCTCTGCACCTCTTTTAAAGTAATTTAATTAGCATGAGGGCCAAGCAACAATATTTTCAAAGATGACTTTAAAAAAATTTTTCTCAGTGTAGTCTTTAATAATTGTCAAGACTCCAGGTTACAAACCTGGCCAGCATATGAGAAAAAGCATCAATGAGAAAATGCTGGATAGAATACATTTGAATTTTGAATAGAATACATTTGAATAGAAAAGAATAGAATAGACTAGACTAACAGACAATAGAATAGAATAAAAAAAGAATTATAACCATCTTTTGAAATTTAAATTTTGAATAGAATAAATTTAAAGAGTAGAATAGAATAGAAAATAAAATAAGAGAAAATAATAGAATATAAAAAAAAATAGAAAATAGAATATAACCATCTTCCGAAATTCAAGTAGAATAGAATAGAATTCAATTAGAATAGAAAATAAAAAAACAGAATATAACCATAATCCGAAATTCCAGTTTTGAATAGCATAGATTTGAGTTAGAATAGATTAGAATAGAATAGAAAAGAATAGGATAGAAACAACAGGATAGAGTATAAAAGAATAGAAATGAAAATAACAGAATAAACAATAGAATAGAATAGAGTAGACTAGAAAGAATACAATCATCTTCTGAAAGTTTAATTTCAAATAGAATAAATTTGAATTTAAAAAGAATAGAATAGAATATAATAGAAAATAAAAGAAAGGAATAGAATAGAAAAAAAGAATAGACTAAAACAAAATAGATTCTGAAATTCGAATTTCATATAGAATACATTCGATTTGAATAGAACATAATAGAATAGAAAAAAATAGAAATAGAATAGAATAACAAAGAAAGAATATGATTGCCTTCCTAAAATTGAATTTCAAATAGCATAAATTTGAATTTTAATAGAATAGATTAGAATAGGATAGAAAAAATAGGATATGATGGAATAGAATAGAGAATAAATGAATATAATAGAAAAGAAAAAACAATAGAATAGAATAGAAATAATTTTGGATAGAATAAATTTGAATATAAATAGAATAGAACAGAATAGAAAAGAATAGAATAGAAAAAAGAATGGACTAAAATAAAATAGATTCTGAAATTCAAATTTCAAATAGAATACATTTGAATTTGAATAGAGTAACAGAATAGTAAAATACAATACAATACAATAGAATAAAATATAAAGAATATAACTGTCCATCAAAATTTGAATTTCAAATAGAATAAATTTGAATTAGAATGCCAATTCGATATTTTTCAATTCAAATTGAATTCAAATTAGAAAAAGAATGAATGAAACGAAACAAATTCTGAAAATTAATTAAACCATTTTCACTAAACAAAATTATTTAAATAACGAATCAAAATGAAACAAATGTTTTCTGTTCTGCATGTCTGCTCCTTTTCACACACCTTCTCTATTAAAATTTTCAACATCCTTCTTATGTTTTGCTTCTCTAAATTTGTCCATTTCCTTTAAAAATAAATATATATATATTCTTCCTTAATTTGTAAGACTCCAGTTTGCAAAATCACATAATCACATCCTTAATGGCTTGGATAGCTCACACCTTGTTGCCCTCATAAGACTGGGGAAGTCTAGGAACATTAACCATTAAATAAACAGAGGATGCACAGGCCTAGTGCATTATCCTTAAAACATGTATTTATTGTTAAAAAGTATTGTACTCACAAAACAGCAAATTTCACAAGCTCATCATACAGAAATTCATTGTGTCACATGACAGGGCAATTAGGACCTTCAACAGGCTAGCACATTTCGATGAATAGCCTCTTCCTCAGAGCCAACAAGACTGTTGCTTGCACCTTGACTTTTATGTATTCTGCTATGACTATTAGCCACATGTGAGGAGCGTCACTAAACCAGTGGAAAGGCCGTGGATTTGGATTCCTTCTATCCCCACAGAGCACCTCCCAAGTCCTTCCTGTCTCTCCCTCTCTATCCTTCTTTTCTTTTGAGACATACTTTATTTGTCTGTTTACTCCAATTTCTCTGAGGATTGCAGTGGTTTTTCAGCCTCCTGGACCAGTATCACACTTTTATGAGGACTTCTCTGCCTGGCTACCCTACTTTATCTCCTCTGAAATACCCACTATCATTCTTGGTGACTTTAACATCTCTGTTAAAGTTAACAGCCTGTCCACAGCTCAACATAACCTCATCTTTTGACTCTGATTTGTCCTCCACCCCCTTTACCCACTAACTTACTCACTGCCCAAGAGATTGCTAATCAGTTCAAAGACAGGATTGATACAATACGTAATTTCAAGACTCCAATACTTAAAAAGCCCTCACTGAACCCCACCAACCTAAACAACTTAAGATCCATCTCACTGCTCCCATTCACCTTGTTTAATCTACAACCGTCTTAGCTCCTACCTCACTGAAAACAACCTTATTGGCTCCTTACAGTCTGACTTTCACTCATAGCACTCCAAAGAAACTACCCTACTAAGACTTACTAACAATTTACTAACTGTTAAAACCACTTAATGTCCACTACTTCATACACTTACTACTAGACCTCTCTGCATCCTTTGACACTGTTTACCGCCAACTCCTTCTCAATAAACTCCACTGCCTTGGCCTCCAAGATTCTGCACTGTCCTGACTCTCCTACTGCCTATCACAGCGCTTCTTCAGTGTTACCTATAACTCTGTCTCTTTGCTCCATTTCCTCTTTCCATAGGGGTCCCCCAAGGCTCTCTTCTTGGATCCTTTCTCTTTTCTATCTACACCTCCTCTCTTGGTCACATGATAACCTCCCATGACTTCCAATACCATCTCTATGCCGATGACACCCAAATATATCTCTCTAAAACTGAGCTGATAATATCTCCCCCACCATGCTCATGCCCTCCTCCATGACTTCTCCATCAAGATCAATAATGCAACTATCAGCCCCTCCTCTCAAGCCAGGGTACAAGGTGTAATCCTGGACTCTGACCTATCCTTTCAGCCCCAAATCCAGTCACTGTCAAAAGCTTGTAGATTTCCATAACATCTCTAAAATGTTCCTCTATTTAACTAATGAAACCACCAGGCTACTCATTCACTCCCTTGATACCTCTCGCTTTGACTACCACAACTCCCTTTTCATAGGGCTACCTCTTCGTAGGCTATCCCCTCTTCAGTCAATCATGAATGCTGCTTCCAGACTCATCCAGCTTACCAACTGCTCAGTGTCTGCCACCCCTCTTTCCCAATCCCTTCACTGGCCCCCAATTGCTCAGCAAATTATATTCAAAATACTAACAACAACATACAAAGCTATTCACAACTCTGCCCTGTGCTACATCATCAAACTTGTCTCAAAATATCACCCAAACTGTCCTCTCCACTCGTCTCATGATCTCCTGCTCTCAGGATCCCTTGTCTCCTCCTCCCATGCTCATCCATTTCATCCTAGAAGCAAGGCGATAGTACTCGCAGACTCCCAGGAAGTGGCTGTTATGTGAGGAGGATTAAAACCAGTGGAGAGCAATTGCTGTTGCCCCATGGGAAGGGGAGAGGTGCATTGTGACCTACTATGTGCTTGCTGTCTCAGCCAATGAGGAGGCAGAGACCCAGAGCAGCAGAGGCTGTCATTCACATCGCAATGAGACTCAGGTAAGTGATGAGGGAGCTGGGGGCACTGCTGCATACAGAAGGTTTTTTAGAATGCATGAAATTAAAAAACCTTCAGCCTTTACAACTACATTGTGTAGAACTGAACCCAACCTATAAAATGACAGTTTGTTGGCCAGTTGGCGATTGCAAACAGACCATCCACTGGATTTTGGACAATGACAATGATACCCCTCAAAGTTCATAAAAGTTCCTTATCCAAGCATGCAGACTGGGTGGCAAGAAAATGGAGGGCAGAATGTTTGTGTTCCCTTTCTGAACCATACTGTGCCACATGCACTCAACAGAAAGTCTTCCAGCTCCACTCACAAGATAACTTTACTCCAATGTTGAAAGGACTAAGGCCTCATTCTCACATCCTGTTCCCAAAAGGTATGTGGATATCTGTGGTGGGGAACTTAATACAATATGGAACCCCCTTGAAAATAATGGGGTCCCTAGATAGCCACCACTCAGGTAAATGTTACTCATTCACAAAAATCATAATCAAAAATAAATAAAAACTACCACTAATCTCAGTCCGACGTTTGCTCCGCTGTTGTCTTCAGAATATAGAAGATTTTTTTCCAAGGAAATAGGCTTAAAACTCTGGAGCACTTGGTAGCAAACCAACCCTTGAATATACACTTCACTAGTATACGTATACTAAGCTTCCTGAACCACCACCCCCTACCCAAACTTCAGATTCATCCCAAAGAGTGGCAATATTACTGTAGTGATAAACCTGCAGCTAAACACGTTTCAGTATTCTACAACCTTCTGCAAGTCAAAACAACCTTTATAAAAACAACCTCCATGCAGAGATTGGAGGTGGACCTCAAAACCTATTTCTCCCCCCAGCAATGGCTCACAGCTATTTGCTCAACCCAAACTTCCACCCATTGTGTGAACCATAGGGAATTAGCTTACATACTCCTCAGTAGATGGTACTACACCCCATATAAGACAGTTACAGTTGCAAGAAAAAGTATGTGAACCCCTTGGTATTACGTGGAGTTTTGCATGAATTGGGCATAAAATGTACTCTGAGCGTCACCTAAGTCACAACAATAGAAGAACACAGTCTGCTGAACATAATACTACACAAACATTAGATGTTGCCATGGTTTAATTGCACATAACATGTAAACATTCACAGTGCAGGGAGGAAAAAGTATGTGAGGCCCTAGCTTAATGACTTCCCCCAGAGCTAATTGGAGCCAGGAGTGAGCCAACCTTGACTCCAATCAGTGTGATGATATTGGATGTGTTGCTGACAGCTGTCCTGCCCTTAAAAAACACACACCTGTTTTGGGTTCACTAGTTTCAAGATGCACTGTCTGATGTGAACCATGCCTCGCACAAAAGAGCTCTCAGAAGACCTACGATCAAGAATTGTTGACTTGCATGAAGCTGGAAAGAGTTACAAAATTATCTCCAAAAGCCTTGATGTTCATGTGTCCATGGTAAGACAGACTGTCTACAAATGGAGAAAGTTTAGCACTGTTGCTACTCTCCCTAGGCGCGGTCGTCCTGTAAAAATGACTGCAAGAGCACAGCGCAGAATGCTGCATGAGGTAAAGAAGAATCCCAGAATGTCAGCTAAAGACCTACAGAAATCTCTGGCACATGCTAACATTTTTGTTGACACATCTACAATAAGGAAAACATTAAACAAGAATGGAGTACATGGGAGGACACCAAGGAGGAAGCCATTGCTGTCCAAAAAGAATAATGCAGCACGTTTGAAGTTTGCAAAAGAGCACCTGGATGTTCCACAGCACTACTGGCAAAATATACTGTGGACAGATGAAACCAAGACTGAGTTGTTTGGGAAGAACACACAACACTATGTGTGGAGACAAAAAGGCACAGCACACCAACATCAAAACCTCATCACCACTGTAAAACATGGCAGAGGGAGCATCATGGTTTTGGGCTGCTTTGCTGTCTCAGGGCCTGGACGGATTGTTGTCATTGATGGTAAAATGAATTCCAGAGTTTATCAAGACATTTTGCAGGAAAACGCATCTGTCCGCCAACTGAAGCTCTGCAGAGGATGGGTGATGCAACAGGACAATGACCCAAAGCATACAAGTAATTCAACAAAACAATGGCTGCAACAGTACAGAATACGCCTTCTAGAGTGGCCCAGTCAGAGTCCTGACCTCATCCCGTTTGAAATGCTGTGGCATGACCTTAAGAGAGCGATTCACACCAGACATCCCAAGAATATTGCTACACTGAAACAGTTTTGTGAAGAGGAGTGGTCCAAAATTACTCCAGATCATTGTGCAGGACTGATCTGCAACTACAGGAAATGTTTGGTTGAGGTTATTGCTGCCTAAGGAGGGTCAACCAGTTATTAAGTCCAAAGGTTCACATACTTTTTCCTCCCTGCACTGTGAATGTTTACATGTTATGTGCAATTAAACCATGGCAACATCTAATGTTTGTGTAGTATTATGTTCAGCAGACTGTGTTCTTCTATTGTTGTGACTTAGATGACGTTCAGAGCACATTTTATGCCCAATTCATGCAAAACTCCACGTAATCCCAAGGGGTTCACATACCTTTTCTTGCAACTGTAAGTTCTCCACCGACAATTCTCCACTATATTGGTGTGATTGTGGAGAAATAGGTAACCTGCTACATACAATATGATCTTGTCCCAACCTCACAAGTTTTTGGCAAAACATTTTTGTATCTTAGCTGAAGTGACAGGAATTATAGTTGCCTCCAACCTGGCCTTGGCAACTCTGAACCTAGGAATAGACAAATTTACTCCTATACATTGGATAGTGGTCTCACATATTTTGATTGTGGCATGGGTTGTTATCACCAGGAACTGGAAAGCCAATGTGGCCCCTAACCCATCTGAGGTTCTAGCACTTGTACAACAGAAATATGTACTTGAACAACTACTATCAATACGCCTCAATAGGCATGTCAAATTCATTGCATCTTGGCAGATATGGTTGGATTAGTATAGATCACAGACTAGGACAGGTATAAGCTCGTGATAATACAAAATGGCTTCTGGATTATAAACGATTGTTATGTATAAAATACTGGAAAAGGTACTCCTTTCATGTTTATTCTTGTTATTTCTGTATCTAGCCATTCGTTGGCTTAGTTTTTTTTCTACTTGTAATGAATATCTTTCAATAAAAAGTTATAGTTAAAAAAAATTATAATAAATAAAAAAAACCACACACACTATGAAAAAATCCTTTGTTAGTCAAGAAAATAATGTCCTTAATGTGAATTCAATATGAATTATATAATCCAGTTATGATTCCCAATTATATAGTTATGACTCCCAATTTGGTTGTTTATAAAGAAATGCCAGTGGGGATTTGCCATTTAGCAGTGGTAGCCCTACTGCCACTTAATGACAGATCCTCTGTTGTTTAAAAATGACAGATTCTTTGTTTAAAAACAGAAGCTGGTAGGGGATCTGTCATTTAGTGGCAGTAGTGCTACCATTGCTAAGTGACAAGCCCCCAGCACTATTTGTAAATAAGCAAAGTCACTTTAAAAAGTAACTTTTTAAAATATGTTATTGGAAAAAAATAACTCCCAATGTAAAGCAAACATCAAGTAGATCACCCAGCTATGTAAAGCCACATCAATTATGATGAGCTGCCACGTGATGATGTTGCCATGCTGTACGTAAACAAATAGGCCAGGGATGCTGGGTTACAACCATATTCGATCAATGATTTCTTGCAGCATTCTCAGCCTATTTGTTTACCACCACTAAATTACATATCCTCATCCACTGTGTGTAAACGTTATGTAAATTTGTAAATGCAAAATGTAAATTTTATAGAAGTACATCATATTGCTCCACAGCATTAAGTGCAGAGCATACCCCTGAAGAAAGACTTTTGATTTGAAATGCGTCGGGTCTTTTTAGCTGAAGTTTACGCGCCCTTCGCTTTTTTCTGGTTCACAGGAGAGGGTGAATACCAATTCTCAGCCCACAGGAAGTTTGCAGGCATTTTTCACCATGTTCTTTCATGTACTGTATGATTTTAACATTTGTGTTGTCAAATTATGATGTTTCACCACAATTTTGTAATAGAATTATTTACATGTTTATATCATTCGTTTTGAGTTGACTTAAAAGTCCCAGTACAAACTGTTGGGGAACACATCTTTAGGTGCAGGTTTAAGGCATCCCCCAAGCACATTATTTTAAAGATTTATGTATGTTTAATGTTGCCTTTGAACTGTATCTAAAGACCCTCCCCAAGAGTTCAGTGGGGATCAGTACTAAGTTTTTGGTTAGCTGGGCTCACTAAACCTTCTGCAAACCAAGCTGCCTGGTTCACTCATTCCTGATGGTAACCAGGAGAGAATCAGAGTCACACTAATTGCTGTGATAGAAATGTAGAAGAGAGACCAAGGTTTTCATTCCCCCGTATTTGCATCATCCGCACTCTATACATATCCTGGTTTTGGGAAGTTCTTAGAACATGCTTATATTAAACTATTTAATTATAATGACTTATGGATCTATTCTTCAAAGGTCATTGCTTTTTGGTTTGCTTTGGATTAGCTTCTAGTAAATGCATGGTCTAGTGCTATTTAATATTGATGATATAACATAGCGAGATATGTTTAATCTTTATTTTAAATGAAGTTTTGTAATATTTTTTCTTTCTTGATGGTTGTAGGGAAACTGTTTATTGGAAACATCCAAATGTGTGTGATTTACTGTACAGAAAAGGAGGACTGAACTGGTAAATTGTTAGGAGAGACTTTATCAGTGAACATCCAGGAGAGTGTCATCAGTTGTCATCCTGCCTATTCTAACATTCTAAACCTTGTCAGGAAAACCAACATGCTTATCACTGCAAAGACTTAAAACTGAACCTATCTTGGAAATCAAAACAATTAATAATATTAAAAAAACAACTGAATTATACAACAAAGCTTACTTGTGAAAAAAAAACATTTCTCTCTCTCTCTGGCTCCTAACTGCCAGCTTTTTTTTCTCTGGTGCAGTGGAGAATATGAACATATCATTGGCTAAAAAAGACATCACAGTTTCTAGTATATTTTTTTCTACCAATAATTAATATAGTATGACATGGTAATAACAATAAGCATTAATGTTTATATAATACATAAAAAACGTAATCCAAATATATACAGTTACCGAGGGAGAAGTGATGATATTAGAGACAAGGATTTATGAGATTTGTAAAAGAATAAAAACTTACCAAAACCCTAAATGGGAAAGCTGCAACACCTGCCAGTCTTCAGATCATTCATCTTCATCTATATCTGCACTCCAAAATTACAAAGGAAAACCTTTCTTCGCACAGTGCCATGATATCCTCAAACACCTAAGAAATAAAGGTATTTCCCATGAGTGTTGGACAAAGGCAACAAAGGTTACACAAGTCCACCCAAAGTCATAAAATATATACTTAAGTTCATTTGATATAGACAAACTTTCTCCTGCAGGATCATGTAATGCTATCTGCATTGCTGGAATTTCCACACAGAAGACAGATAATTTAAATATACTGTATTTCATATCCGAAATTTTACTTTATTTATGTATTTATTTATTTTTATTTATTTATGTGTTTTGAGTCTTTTTTTGCCATCTGTATTCCAGTGGGGAGACTTTTCTTTACTTCCTGCACTGTAGCCATGGCAGGGACTGAGAGATAATTTATCCATATGTCCCCTTTGGAAGATTTTCCTGTTATTGCTGTTTTGGTGACAACTTAAAACTTTCTTACACTTTCTGAAAACTCTTTAATTAACTGGTGATATATATATATATATATATATATATATATATATATATATATATATATTGAACTTGTCCCAACACATCACCTGTTTATGCAGTAGAATTTTACAAATTACAAATAATACACATTACCTAATCAAACATCAATACTTTCAAAAGTTGTGAATATATCTATAAGTAGCAATCTATAAATTATTAGTAAAACAAGATAAAATATAGTATACTGTATATAAATATACAAACTTTTAAACCCCTCCCAATGGACGAATCTACTTGGGTTCGATTCGTGGTCACATTTGACAAACACAAAAATCCACAAATTGAAAAATTAACCACAGAATTTCAAAGTTGGGTGAGTGTTTTGGAGGGACACCATGCTTTCTTTTTTTTTTCCCTTTTGCATGGGATACCTAATAAATCTATAGACAAACACAAAATTCCACAAATTGAAAAATTAACCACAGAATTTCAAAGTCGGGTGAGTGTTTCGGAGGGACACCATGCTTTCTTTTTTTTTTCCTTTTGCATGGGATACCTAATAAATCTATACTAGATGTCTATCAAGCATACATTTCTGGTATGGGATTTGGAGAAAATTGGGCATAGTAATACTACCACTAGATGTATGACTTCTTGTAGTGACCGAAGGTTCCAATGAGTGTGTGAACAGGGTTTTTAATTAACCGGCTTGGTGAATGACGAACAGCCAGAGTTCACAGCAAATGTTGTATCACAATTAACCTCAACCCTACTAATTTTGAAGCAGTAGAAATTAACCCAGAATACATCTAGAAACTCTGCAGAGAGGACTCATTTCAGTCATTACACTGAACTCAGGAACACATTCTATTCTATGAATATAGAATAGCAAACTGCAAGTAAGTTAGGGCTGTATAAGGTCAAAAAGGGTTTTATTATTATAACAGTTACTGTTCAAATGAACCATTGGTGTTACAGTATTTTGTCAATAAATGCAAAATGTTTATGTTCAATACATGTGCATTTTATTTTATTATTAATATTATTTAAAAATATATGTGAAAACATAAATGCAGCTCATTTTATTACATTTGTTTAGAACAAGTGAGTAAAGCATGGAACACTTGCACAGTATCCAGATGATGTTACCTTTTCTAACAATGTCAATCATTGTCCAACTGAATTTCACTTTCCATTATTGTCAGACTCATATCAAGTAATCATGATATTTAAAGCCAGAAAAAAAGTCATTGATAAGCATTCACTTACACTGAATGCATGTTTTATTCATTGTCATCTTTGCATTTGTATGTTTGACCATATTTACAAGTTAGGTAGTAATAGACAAATACTGCAGAATAAAAACTGCCATTCCTTTTCTATAAAATTGACTTGACCCAAAGATGACATTTCATTATCAGTATGACATTTCAGCATCACTGTGTTCCTAAAAAGGATCTGGTGAATGTTAAGATATTGTCTTCTTCCCTATCTAGGAGTAAAATCATGTTTAGCTTGTTGCTGTTCAAGCCTTTTTAGATTATAGTATTGTTTACAGATTTTAATGCAATTTATATGCCAAATTTAAAAGATTTTTTTATAGAGTGAAACTTTATATTCAGGGCAAAAAATAAGCACACATAAAGGTAAGACTGTCACAAGCAGCTTCTCATACAATTCAAGGAAGCATGGACAACTAAGAATATAAACAACTCTGTGATACAGTGTCTTTCAAAAGCAGAAAATGGATTGAAAGATAAAAATATAAATGTAACAAAGTGCAAAGAAAGAGATAAGGTGTTGCTGTACAAGTTACAAAGTTCCTGTTATGATGTTCCAGAAGTTATAGAGGGGTCCAGGTGTCTGCCCCTCAAAGGCTGGCTTTTGCGCAAAAAAGATTTCTGATTTCCGAACAATGAGAAAGCGTTGGATGAGGATTTGGATCTACAAAGAACTGCTCTTTACTTTGGTGAGTGTATGCTTCAGGAGTTAGTTTAATGAAATACTCCCTTTTGTCCTTGTGATATAGCTTCCATTACCCTCAATGCTGTTCACCCAGAAATGCATGGTGTTTGTTTTTACAATTACACTTATTGTAGGCAGGGAAATTATGTCCAGCTTTCATGTTATGAGTGTTTTTGTTCTGTTTGAGAGTTCCAGCTTGTTACACCGTTAAGAAGTTGAGGACACTTGAATGTGCTACACACAAAAAAATCATCAAAGTACATAGGACATGTGAAGCATGTCCATTCTTTCTGCCGACCTGCTGCACCCCTTCTCCTTTTTGCTGAGAAAATAAAAAACTGGCATTGCTGTGTAAATACAGCAGCTCTAGCAGCAGCTGCTGTAAACAAATAAAACTGAATTTGACGATATCAACACTTTCATATGCAATATAGATACTCTGTTACATTCATCTGCAGATCAAAGCGATGATCTTCTATCTGAAGATGATATCATTTGAACCAGTTAAAACCAGTTGAAACCAAATTAAATATAATTTTTTTCTATTTAACACCATTCGTTTATGCTGGTCAGCCCTAATTAGCTCCTACTTTCCCTTTTTCCTTCACCTATTATTTTCCTGGTGATTTTGTTTATTTTCATTTACAGTAATTAACTATCAATATTTAAACTTTGTCCACTTTTATTTTTTATTAGTTTCACACACTGTGCGTTCACAATTTGTGTTCACAATGTGAAAATGTGAAATGCTTTGTGCCAGCATTATAATTTAGTATAATCTTACAATAATACTATTTTTAAACTAACATTGGTCAAAAAAGAAAAAAAAAAGTGTTGTTTTTATTTATTTTTCAGTTTGGCTAAATAAAATAAAACATTATTCCTAAATAAAAAGGTCCATAGAAAAGGTTTACAAATTGCTGTAGTCTGTAGGGGATGTTGAGGGGTAACAGCAGAAATGGTTATGCAGTGCTTTGTATAATAGGGTGCAAAGGCAGGTTGGCCATTGTTGACAGGTTATTTATTTTTGCAATTGATAACTCAGAGCCACTATCCTTCGGTGACAGTTGCTTTCAAAAGAATAGAGATTAGGCATGAGTTCTCCTGGTACATGAGGTGAACATACAGAATACGGTATTAGTAAATTTAGTTTAAGCTTTATGGGTAAGGTTGGTAGTGCTCTAAGTTTTGGGAGAAGTTAGGAGTCAAAGGATAAATTCAGTTTTGTTAAAAATAAATAAACACATAAATGCACATGTTTTTCGAGATAAAAAATGTGCATTTATTATTTCTTTATACAGGAGCCTACAAAGCATTGCACCCATGATCAGTGGTTTGCAGATGCAATGTCAGGCTCCTGCAGGCACTTCCTATAGCTTTCTGCTCATACCTTTATGCAGGCTTTCAGTTATTGAGCTGTAGGGAGTGTCAATAGACTATTAGAATGTTGATCAGTGCTATCAGAGTCTATTGAGAACAACAAATGCAACTACAAAGTGAGTGAGTCCTGGACAGCCATACCAATTTTAATTATGACAGTGGCTGTGGGGGAGTGTAACCTCCACTCTCTGTCCCAGGGGACGGGGGTTGGAGTTTTGCAACATGTTACACCCTAAATATGAGTGTAACACGTAACATGCGGCTAAAGTTGAACCTATCATTTACCCCTGGTTTACATCTGTGCTGCTGTGAGACCCGCACAAATACTTGCAGCCACACCACAGACACAGAGGAATGCAGGACCCGCAGGCGGGTGCCATTAATTCTAATGGCACATCACCCACACTGGAAATCACAACTGTACTGGGAACCTCAGTTCCCATGCGGGCTGTGATTTCCAAAGTAGTGCAGGAATTTTTTCCCTGCATTTCCCGTGGCACGGGAATCCATTCAAATGAATGGGCTCTCGTACCCGTGCAAATCATGGCCCGCATGACCGCACAGATGTGAACCAGGGCTTAAGGCACTTCAGAGATTAGGTTTACGAATTTAGAAATATTTAATCATGATTTTGTCATACTACTGCTATGTGTACACATTGAAAAACTTCTAGAGGACACAATTAGAGGTCAAGTAAACATGACCTGCTGAAGAGGATGAAAGAATGGATGCTTAGTTCAGTGATAATAAAGGCTGAGCAGGACATGATAACTGTCTGTGAACCTACAGTATATACAGCTGGCAAAAAGCTCACACTTTCTTCCACATATCCATTTATGAAAGAAGAGATTACTGAACTGAAGCAAGAAATAACAGGAATAAAATCAGTAAATGACAGCTTTAGTATCTCGCATTGTATTTATATAGTTGACCTAGTTCCTTTCACGCATTTAGAAGGGAAATATTGTATATTATTCTTGGATCTAAAGAGGACTATAATTATATAGCAAAACATGGTGAATGGTAAAACTTTGGCAGTCCCTGCCTATCTACATTATATTTATTCATAGCTACAAAAACAATATGAACACTGAAATGGAAAATAATCACAAAAATACAGTTGTTGGCAGTAACAGCTAATCAGGCTTTGCCTTTTATTTTATGGAAAAATTAAATTACAATTTTGATTGGTGGCTAGGCAAGAGCTCACATTTTGTGCTTATTTTTTCCTGTTTAATGGATCTGGACCATTTTTCAAGGCTGGAATTGTTGTTTGTGATGTTAGTTTTTCATTTTTCTGCAAGATTTTGTTTTGTTTAGGACTTTTCTCCCTTGAAAATAATATATTAACAAGGTTGTAAAGTTAATTTCTTTCCCTAAAATAAACAAAACATGTTAAACTTATCTGTTCTGTGCAATGTATTGCACAGAGCATTCCCTAGCCTCCTCTCCTAGGGTCCACCACCCATGCACTTGGCTCCTTCTCTTCTGTGTTTACTACCAGAGAAAAGGAACTTCCTTTGGTGGAACACATGCAGCTCACTTCAGAACCAGGCTACTTGCATTGATTGACACACACAGCACAACTTGACTTCCTCCTCACTGGATTTGACTGCCAGCAGCAGGAGCCAACGGAACCCACTGCTCTCAGCCAAGCCTGTAAAAGAGCAGAGAGAAGAGAGAAGACATATTGATGAACGCAGCACTGGATAATTTCAGGTCTTAGGTAAATATTTGGGGGGGAGGCTTAAATGTTTTCTTATACTTTAATGCATAGAATGCATTAAGGTTAAAAAAAAAACTATGACTTTAGAACCACTTTTAGCCTTCAAAATGATACACATCAGTATTCCCAATGTTTCAGGTTTTTAAGCTGTTTGGCATTGTAATCTACATTCATAAAGATTTTTTTTTTGTAATCAACAAATTTGAATTCATTTTTTTAAACAACAAATGAAAAGTCAGTATAAAATATTTGCTTATATCCAGCATATGTTATTTGATACAATGCACCTCTTTGATGCCAAATGAAATGCTTGGAAGTCCTCCCTTTCCTCTTTACTGCCATTACTGCTATTTAGCTGATATAACTATATGTTGAGCTACTCTTTTTTTCTTATGTTACACATTTGATGTCTTAAATTAAATGACGAGCTTTATCTGTATCCCTATACTGTCCCATGAAGATATGGCCGTGTGGCTCTTTTTTGTATTTTGAACTGATTGTTTCTCATGGAAGCTTCTTGTTCTCTGTTGTATTATTCTGTAAAAAAATGGTGCTGACCCATGTGTACTACTTCTCATCCACCAATAAAAATAGTTTGTAAACAACAAAAGAAATTGCTTAAAAGATAACTTAACTTTAAAAAATTTAAAATAATGAATGCCCTTTTATTTTTTTGCAAGTAAAAGTATTGCACCAGTGATCATCAGATTTCTGGTGCCATGCAGGGCTCTTACAAACCCGTCAGTGTATCTATGTGCTTGTACCTCATACGGGCAAGCAGATACACTGTGACAGGAAGAACCAATGAACTTAACAGCACCGTGGTAGTTCATTGAGCCACAAAGGGTGTCGGGACTTGTAGTTCATTCATTCATAGAACTCTGTGAATGAATGACACAGCCGTGTCGGCAGAGCCCTGTACGGTCACGCTGTTTTCAAAAAGTGACAGCTAATATGGGGAATGTATCTCTCCCCATACTACTGTCACAGGGATGGAGGGCATTGGACAGCAGCTGCAGCAGTGGGAACATGTTACATGTTCCACCCTAAAAATTTAATATGTTCACAAAGGTGAACTTATCCTTTGTACAGTACAGTCCAAAACAAAAAATATTTTAACATCATAAAGAAAGGCATTGTATATACATTTCATTTAAATTTCCTCATTTATACCTACATGTTTGTGTTTGAACATAGTATACATAAAAATCAACATATCTAGCATTGTGAAGACCCCTGGTATTTGAGGTTTGAATTCAGACCAAATTAGAACTCAGTCTGAACTCTCTACTTCAGTAAAACTGACATCTACAAAGAAAGAAGTACAATATGTTTAAATTGCTGGAAAAATGACAGCTTCCAGCCACTACATTCTGTGTGTAAACAAAGCAGCCATCCATCTATACCAAACTCATATCCTATATGAGGGTCTGATCTAGATGTTAATGGGGTACCTCCATACAAATTAAAAAAAAGGTATATGGCCCTCCATGAATTTTAAGAGCACCCCACTTAAAAATGGGGTCCCTTTAATTCCATACCAGACCCTAATTCTCGAGTTCCACCTGTATCAGCATGTATTGCCCCTTTTAAAAAATACCAGGTCACATGTCCTCAACACAGGGTTATCTCCCCTGGCAAAGCACTTTGTCCCCATGTTGATAAGGAAAAGAACCCCACAACCCTGGTGTAGTGGAAGCCCTTTAAAATATTCCCCCCTAAGTGAATGAGTAAGGGGTACATAGTACTCCAATTTATTCACAAAAGAGTAAAGTGTAGCTAAAAACACAGACACTGTTTCTGACAAATCCTTTAATAACAAAAAATTCCCACAGTGTACATGCTCATCACGTGTGTTGTCCAGCATGTGTATATCCACATCAATTAATATACATGATGCCTGTCAACTCCCCAACTAAAGTCCACTCCCATTGCTTCCCTTGCACTGAATAACAGGTCTGATGTTTGACAGCTGATATAAACAAAGGGACAGGGTCTCCTGGGTAATGCCATTGACCAATTATGGACATTACCATATATTGACAATAATGTTACTGGAATCCTATGTTGTCATTGA
Organism: Staurois parvus; assembly: GCF_062004578.1. Taxonomy (NCBI): domain Eukaryota; kingdom Metazoa; phylum Chordata; class Amphibia; order Anura; family Ranidae; genus Staurois; species Staurois parvus. Next base: position 11,982,565 of record NW_028317876.1, read on the forward strand.
CAAAATATGATCATATCTCTATATATAGTCAGTGACATCACCTATGAGCCCTGGACCCATTTTTTTTAATAACAGCTGTCATCTGCTGCACCTGTTATTCAGCACAAATGAAGCCCCGGGAACGAGTTGTGTATTGGTGGTCAGCACTTTTTTCTGTCATTGATGCATTGCAATTGATGTGGATCTACATTGCTGTACAATGTAATTGACAATGAATTTGCATTGTGGGACTTTTTTGTTTATTAAAGGACTTGTATAAACTGTGTCTGTTTTATTTACAGTTGGACCAGGGTTGTAGGGTGGAGGCCTTTGAATCCCCATGTTGGGGGCATGTGGGCTAGAATGGAATGGATTTTTTGGGGGGACTTCAGGCTTTTTTTCATTATGCCTGCATGAGGTTCCTCCTTAAAATCCATAACAGACTGAAAGGTAATTTAAATTATAATTAGAAATAAAATCTAGGGTTGAGTGGCCTTCCTCATATTTTTTAATCACAGCTGAATCGCTTGCATGGCTGGGTATTCCCATCCATGTAAGTGAATAGTGCCAGTGACATCACTGGTTTTTAAGGATTCAGCAGTGTCTGCGCCTGCTGGCATTCTTAACAATCATTGACAGTGGGAAGCTCTCAAGTATAATTGTGAAAACATTATCGCTATTACACATAATGTTTGGCACCTGTTGTCGAATGGGTAAACATTTGGGCATTTGTCTTAATGCCCAAACAGCCAAGGTTTGGTCCAAACTTGTGTTCAGAATTAATCTTCAGCTCTTCTCTATCAGGGAGATGGTGGCCACCAGCTTCCAAATAACCAATGACATAACACTGGCCAGCCATTCAGATGCAGGCTAGGAATTTCCAGTGGACAGTTAGGGATGATCAAAATGCAACCACACCATACCATTTAGCTGTGAATAGAACAGTGGTTGTAAAATGTACAATTAAAGCAGATATCTAGAAAAAAATAACAATTATAATTCAATAAAAGGTAAAATAAAAAATAAGTTGTGTTGCAATACTAATCTTTAGTCAGGAGATTTTCTCACAGGATTTGTTTCTGTCACTACATTGCCCTCAGTCTTCCAGATCAAGTGACTTTCAACATCCTTATACCCATTTCTTCTAATTCCAGGTTGTCACTCCAACCTGTGAGTCCTTCACTGGACAGTGAAAGAGAAGCAGCACGTTGATGATCTTATCTCTCTGATTTATCCTCATATCAGCATGTTCCTTGTTAGCAAATGATCTGGCTAAAACATTGTTCTGCCCATCACTGTTCTCTCACTCCGAGCTCTGCTGCACAGGGATAGTGGATATCAAGTAAAAATTGGGACACTTATGCTGCTTGCATTTATATATTAATGATTGGTGTATATATATACTGTATATATATATATATACATATATACAGTATCTATATAATTACAAAACTGCATTCAAATATTTTATACCTGGCTTGAGTTCGTATTTAAAGTTATATTCCCCTTAAAAAAATGAATATGTATGCATATTGAAAAAAACAATGTGCATTACTTAATTTTTTTGCATTCAACCTGCAAGGCATTAAAACCATAATCAGTGAATCATGGATGCAATGCACAGACTTCTGCAGACTATTCCTCCAGTGACCAGTCACAGGTCCATGAAAAGGCATGGACCTTTAGTTATGGAGCTAGAGGAAGTATCAATGGATTACAAGTGTGGTGCCATCACCTCATTTATTCTCCATTGAGAGGTATGATGGGACTTGCAGTCTCTCTATTTAGAGATCTGTGAATTGATGACCCAGCTGTGCATGCATAGCCACACACAGCCACACCAAATTTAACCTGAAAGAGAAGCCTGCAAGGATTTAAGTGTAAGAGGAGCTGTATGGGGACTGGTGAATGGGACCATGTTACATTTTACCATTTAAATATCCATGACACATGCTGTTAAAGGCAGACTTAGATTTTGACTGTTATAGTATTGCTGTCACTAATAGTTTCTTAAATATCAGCGGCAGTAGTACTAGTAAGATGGTCACAACAATAATTGAAAATGCCCTATTGTAAGCACCCATCTCATCCATGGGCAAGAAAATGAAGGAGCTAAAATGACCAGCAAAAGACACAAGTGACTGCCAGGCTGCCTGTTGACATCTAACAAGTTATTAAAAGCTAGGTATCTTTCACTTCCTCCTTTTTATAGATTGATCCGATACTTGTGTACATGTTTATTTATTAATACAAGTCAAAGAATACAAAAGTACACAAAAAATACAAAAGTACATATTCTGTACTGTAGAAACAAGGAGCATTTTATTTTTTATGTTGTAAAAAACACCTTTCACATGTGTCTTCAAAGCTAGAAAACTTCACTGCATGGCAGCCAACTAAATGAGTTTGTATTGTTCCCCACATCAGTATTGATTCATGTGGTCTCAAGAGTACATGCTCTTTATGTCAGAAAGGGACATTCAACATCCATCAGCACCAAAGAATTATGGCAGTAATGAAAACAGGGCAAATACTGAACACAATACAAATCTAGATCAAATTAAATAAACAAAGCTATATGTTACTGAAAGGCAACTGATAATATAAAAATATATACTGTATATATATATATATATATATATATATATATATGTATATACAGTATATATCTCCTAATAATAGTACACAATAGTTTCCTATTTGTTTTCCATTCAAAAGTCACGAACTGACACTGAGAAGATTAAGAAATGTTGCTCTGTACTTTGAAAATAATACTGAAACTCATGAGAATCAATCTTTAAAATAAGAGAAGCAGAGATATGAAAACAAGAGACCAATATATCAACAAGAGCATATTAGCCTACAGCAAGAGATGACAGTAATGATAAAAGGTTTGTCCTTAAAAATAGGAAGCCTCAGCACTTGTTGCTAAAGAGCTTTAGAGAAATGCAGATATGAAATCATTTCTAAGTAATAATCTATTTCTGTTTTACAGGATTTTTTTCAAATCAAGGGTTAGCTATATTTATAGCATTTTAACACACAGTTTAGACTTTAAACAAAACAATTAAAAATGGTGAATTTATTAATGTTTTCTTAAAAATATATATAATGCATATTGTCATAAATAAGCATACAATTAATCTACAAAACACATACAACAAAAATGCTGCTCTGTTGTACATTATCCTGTGAGTTATATTATGCTGTTTTTTTGAACAAAAGAAGTGTTCATTACTATTTCTTAGAAGGAAGTGCTGGCTGGTCTGGATCCCAAAATGGACAAACAATGGAGGTGAGGGGGTAGAATGTTTCATTTAATTTTACTGTACTTGTAATACATGTCTAATCTGATACCATGAAACTTAGAAAATGCCCTGAAGGGATGAGGAGAGGGAAACTTCTGTATTTAAAAAAAATACAATTTCCAATGAGTGAGATTTATTGCACATACTGATAACAGCTTTGCAAAATTATAATTATATTAAATTACAGTTTCAAAACCATGCATATTATTCATTGGAATATTAAGTAAGACTGATTTATACAAAATTTAGGAGAGCTTTAAAATCAATACCACATTTCAGTGAGAATAAAAATAAATCAGAGTGAGGAATAATAAAAATAGTTGTAAAATAGTTCAGCTGATGGCAGTAGCAGACTTTATCATATTTATATGCAAGAGCAACAGTTTTTGTATTTGGGAACTGAAATTAAAAAGAAAAATTCACATTTATGCAAATTTCCTCCAGCCCCCTCAGTACAATAATTGTATGTTGAAAAATTGGGGTGACCATCGGGTGGTAGGAGGTCAAAACCCAGTTAGTAACAAAGTGCCACATCACTACATTAGAATTTTGGGAGGAACAATATTAGATGGACTTTTTAGGCAAAGAGACTCAGTACACAAAAAGATCAAATCAATGTTCCTTTATTAACATCACATCACCTCTAAAATGTATCTAAAATGTATCTTGTATACAATTACATTGCATTCAATTACATAGCCCACAGCTAACATCCCATAACCCACCAACCACAAATATTGATTTCCAATGAACAATTACAGTACAGGTGATACCAACAAAGTATTTCTCCAAGAAGGTAGGGGATATTCAAGCTGTGCAGGCAGCTTCCGACATGTTTCATGACATGAGATCCCTCAGGAGCTAGCAATGTATCTGAGAATGATAGCTAGACTTAAACAATATAGCCATATATATAATATTACAAGACAGCGTAATATACAGAATGTTAGTCATCACTTACAAAATTAACCAGTGTGCATTGTGCAATGATGAATTCCCCCGGGCACGCAATGCAGGTTCCCTCAGGCCACAAACAGGGAGAGCAACCTCCTGAGGTCAGGTATGGGGGTGCAAAAGCCAGGCTATGGGCGGGTGAAGGACCCGCGAGATTCCTCAAATGTATAGTTTCTGTGTGTCGATTAAAAAAATTTCAGGCTAAAAGTATCAAAACCCAGAAAGGCCTAATAAAAGACCATAATATGTAGATTAATCAAATGGTGTCCTCCTAAAAGAGATGGATACTAAGGCATGAGCTTGCTTTCCTGATAAAATATTACCTTATACTGCAAAAGATACAAAGACCCTTAAGGCTAGTATGTGTATAATCCCTCACAGGGGAATGGGAAGCAAACAATTGGAAAGTCAGCCCAAATATCTTGTCCTCAGCAATAGATAGAAAGGCCTGTAGGCCTAAAAAAGAGAGACAAACTTGGTACCCTCATTAATATAGATATCCCCTAATAGGGTCATAATACTAAACACCCCGTTAGGGGGTAACCTACCCATAGCCATCAGTAAGCAAGGTTTGTGAGGTCACCATCAGGGTCCACTCCGCCTCGAGGAGTCACAATGGGCCGTACACCATCACACGCCGACCCGGTAAACCACTGCCACACAGTGTGTGACGCAACCTGGCCTGGCCAGGAAGGGACAGCACCCGCGCAAGAACCTGCACAAGCGCAGAACCAAAACATGGACCCCGCGAGCGTGGGAACAAATGCACATGCACAGACGACGTAAAAAGCGACCCGTGGCATCCAATACTCCCCAATCTACAGGCACCCTGGCACGGCCACCACCACCAACCCCACACGCACAAGGGCCACAGGGGAGGCAGCCAAGGCAACAGTGCACATCTGTTACAATCAATAAAATCATATATATCAGCACAAAATTGGGTATATAAAAAAAAGAAGAAAAAAGAGAATTGCAGTATATATATATATATATATATATATATATAGTACACTGGCCATAAAGTATACCAAGGGCATTGTAAAGCACAAATATAATGACAATTGCATCAAAGGACAAGTCGATAGCCTATACACAGTCTAGAGAGATAAATATGTATATTACTCTTGTACAGGCATATCCCATTATTTACTGAATTATACACACAACACGATGTTATCACTTCTGGGTCCATATAATATAGTCATCACAGGATCCAGGAATGATACCTCAGAAAATTGCATCTAGGTTTCATAAAAAAGATATATATGATAGAATTTAATTAAGGCCTGGTGGATTTACTGCATTAAGATGTTCAATCCACATAGTTTTTTTGGCCCAGCTATCTCCACATGGGTCTCTGGTCACAACTTCCAAAATAGTAAATCTGGCATGAGCAGTATCAAATTTGTGATAAATTCCCAAATGACGACTAATGTGGGGGGGGGAGCATTTTGGAATTAGATGAATAATAAACATGATCATGTTCTCTCTGGTTGAACTGACGTATGGTTTTCCCCCCTTTATCAGAAGGTTTAATAACTAAATTAGTTCTACTCTTTAATTGATTTAAAGCTTTCTTTTGTGCAGATGAAATATTAGTATCCTTGGTCACCTTGGTTATACGTTTGACCTCACTGATAGTAGCCATCAAAAAGTTCCACACACATGCATTAGTGGACAACTCCGGAAAATTTGTCAATTTGGGTTTAAAACATTTGAGAAGAGCTGTATGATAAAGATTAGTAACATTAACCATCTCCTCATCTGGATCATTTTAATCAAGTAGTAACATCAAATCCCGCAAAGTTCTAAAGTCCTGCATATTAAAGTGTTTCATTTGTTCCATAAGTTCCTTTTCCTATCTAGTTCTAGTACAATCAATTTCAAAGATGTACTTGTAAGTTTCCTCGCAAATAGATACAAATCCTTGATAGTCTCATATTTATCACACTTAGTGGTAAGGCAAAAGCTCAATCTCATACTTAATACAGCTAATTCATGCTTAGAAAGTTGTTCAAATTGATAACACTTAATGTGTTATCATTGGCATGTTGTGAAGCGAGACCGGACCTGGTAGAGGTGCTGTGCGTACCACGTAAGCGTCGAGGATGCCTTGTTTGTCTCCTATATTGGACTGATTCGGTAATAAAAAATTATTAGTATTAGAAGACACTAATTAGAAAGTTGTTTAGTTGATGTATTCCTAGCTGAAAGTATTGATGAGTATTCCTGTGGAGCAGTGACAGCTGCATGAATCATGTGAAAGGCCTGTACAGCTACTGGACCCATGTAGGATGACCTACTAGAGTGAATATTCCCAGAATCTGGGAATTATGTGTGTTTTGTGAAGGTATCCCCATATCTGAAGAAAATGTGAGAAATAGATAAATAGATTGGTGCGTCTATTTGATAGATTAAAGTGGTGGGTAGAACCCCCCCCCCTTTCAAAATGCTGACACTTATGTGGTTCACTACATGTATTAAATGATGATACAGACGTATGTGACCTAGAAGGCTGTGGGTGAGAGGAAGAAATAGATGAGTCAGATTCAGTCTCGTCATCTTGTACATAGTTACCACTGGTGACCAAGATAGGTTTATTTCAATAATTCTCCCTGGCCCCAAAAGAGGGAGTCTGCCATTTGTAGGCAAAGCCCTCTACAAAAGCAGACCTATCTTTGAAAATCTTATCTTGTTTCTTAATTATAATATCCTTCTTGATTTTGGCCAGATAGTCCTTTAATTCATGCCATTTAGAATCACACAAGGGATTGTTTTTGATCGTTTCATATTGTGAATGTAATGATATTAACTCCTGATCTACCATATTAACTTCAGTTTTATAGTGAGTATTTAATAAGGTCATAAGCTCTGTATTACATTTAGTCATAATTTGTTCCCAGGACATTTTGAATTCCTGGGAGATGTTTTTTACTGTAGGGTACAATTGAACCCTTAGGCCTAGGGGACTAATATTTTCATTAATGTACAGATTATTTGTCTGCTTTCCATTCCCCTGTGAGGGATTATACATATACTAGCCTTAAGGGCCTTTGTTTCTTTTGCAGTACGAGGTCAAATTTTATCAGGAAAGCAAGCTCATGCCTTAGTATCTGTCTCTTTTAAGAGGACACCATTTGATTAATCTACATATTACGGTCTTTGCCCAGGCCTTTCTGGGTTTTGATACTTTTAGCCTGAAGTTTTTTTAATCAACACACAGAAACTATACATTGAAGGAATCTCGTAGGTCCTTCACCCGCCCGTAGCCTGGCTTTTGCACCCCCATACCCGACCTCAGGATGTTGCTCTCCCTGTTTGTGGCCTGAGGGAACCTGCATTGCGTGCGGGGAATTCATCATTGCACAATGCGCACTGGTTAATCTTGTAAGTGATGACTAACATTCTGTATAGTATGCTGTCTTGTAATATTATATATAAGGCTATATTGTTTAAGTCTATCTATCATTTTCAGATACATTGCTAGCCCCTGAGGAAGCGATGTTTGTCGCAAAACATGTCGGGCACTGCCTGCACAGCTTGAATATCCCCTACCTTCCTGAAGGAATACTTTGTTGGTACCAGGTGCGGACTGATCATTTAGAAACTCGGGCACTGCCCGAGGGCCCGGGGTCAGTAGGGGGCCCCATGAGATGCCCCTGGTACCTTTTTCATAGGTTTTTTTGAGTTTGGGCAAGGGCACAGGAGCCCCATGATCCCCTATTGCCCAGGGGCTCCATGAGTTGTCAGTCCACCCCTGGTTGGTACCACCTGTACTGTAATTATTCATTGGAAATCAATCTTTGTGGTTGGTGGGTTAAGGGATGTTAGCTGTGGGCTAATTGTACAATGTAATTGTATACAATATACATTTTAGAGGTGCTGTGATGTTAATAAAGGAACATTGATTTGATCTTTTTGTGTACTAAGTCTCTGTGCCTAAAAAGTCCATCTAATATTCTTCCTCCTAAAACCCTCAGTACAACAAGCTATGCCCATCTCCACTCCCACAGTTCTGTAACTATTTCCTTTGATAACTCATGTGTGACCTGCAGCCTAGCTGGTAAAAATTACTACCTGTAATAACAGCCTGCCAGCACCTGTCCAATAAACTTAAATGGTCTCTTCCCATACTGCTGGAGCAATGTCCTTTTGAAGACTATGGAAGGCTGTTATGCAGATGAGAGCAGCATCAGATCTTAACCAGGTGAGCAGAAGACAGTATAGGAGGTTAAAGCCCTCGAAAGAGCCAAGTATAGACCTTTGATGGGTGGTGGTGGTGGCTTGTTGTTTTAAGGATTATCATGAGGATATTCATTTAAATATTATAATAGATCTATTTATCATATACCAAGCAGTGTTTATGGTGGATTTGAGATTTTACATTGAAGATAGATATTAACTATAATCTTATCTTTTTTTTGACCTACTGAAGCAGTAGGTTATAATCTAAATGACATTACTTGGACACATGAGCCTTTTTATCCCTTTGTTAAAATAGTCTTCTCTGGTAAATGCTGCACGTTATTGGAATTATTATATTGTTTTTTATTGTTAAATATGGTGTTAGCCTGTTACAATCTTGGCCACTGAATTTGGCTAAAAACAGGGCACATTGTAAGCACTCATGCAAGAAGACACTGCTATTGAAGCAATGCATGCCTATCCATCTGGAATAAATATACAGCTTTAAAGGTAGAAAATGTAATAAAGTAAAGTTTCAAAGAATATTACAGGCTTTGTGAAGGATTACCATTAAACAGAGAATAGGTCAGGTAGAGATACTGTATGTAACATTCATTGGAATCACCAAAGGTAAGTACAGGCAAGTGGCATTTTTATTCCCGAGACATAAGACAAAGGTCTTCCCTTACAGCGACACAAAATAAACTTGACGTTCAGCCTTATAACTAGTTTTCTCTCTGTCTGTTCACTCTAAAAGCCTACACTCCCCTTTCCAGCATTCATCCATATTCCTCAGGTGTCAGAGGGTGTGTCCATATGTTAACCTCTCTTCCTGCCACTGTACACTTCACCTCATACTGTACCCTTCCTTAGCTTAGTGAGAATGAATATCTTACCACATCACTACCCCATTACCGGAGTCATCTGGTGTCTTTTCTTACAGCTGGTATACTAAGCCCAAATATCATCTTCTGCATAATTTTCATGGCATGTAATATAATCATGTAGAATTAGCATTTTAAGTAAATAGCTTTGTAAAGAAAATGCAGGATTCATCAAGGTACCATAAAACAACTTAAAGGCATCCAGTCAAGATTTGGCATATTTAATTTGCAGAAATGCAAAGTATGACATATAAAATAATATTTTCTCTTACATTAACCAAATATTTAAGTGGACCATGCATGATTCAATATAGACCCCTCACATGCTGCCCTCCTCAAAGAGGAGAAGAAAGGCTATATTAACCAGCTTTGAAGGGGAACTGAAGGTACAAAACCAATATACCCTAAAATAACACCTTTCAAAAATATCATAACTACATACAAATAAAAACACAAAAAAAACCTGGAAAAACTACATGCTTAGCTGAATTAACCAGCTGAAATAATATTTCATCAAAGAAATTAGGCAAAACTTAATTGATTATTCAATCAGTCCAGATTTAACAGTAGCTTTCAGCTCAAAGATCCATCTAGCCTCAATTTGCAAAATACATTTGTCCCAATAACTTCCCCAAAGATCAAAATTTCAAGTCCTGAGCTACTAGCCAGGTCTTAAGAGTTACTAGCTACCAGTTGCCTCACCCAGCCCCTAGCTTGCTCCACCCCTAATTCAGCCCCTAAACATGCCCTTGTAAATTATCTAATTAAATTACACTGTTAAATGTTCCCAGCATTACATCAGGGTCCCCAAAGTCCCCCCACATTACATCAGGGTACTTAGAGTCCCCCCACCGTACATCATGGTCCTTAGAGCCCCCTCTCATTACATATGGGTCCCCAGAGTCCCCCCACATTACGTCAGGGACCTTAGAGTCCCCCCGCATTACATCAGGGTCCCCAATGTCCCCCTAAACACTCCATCATACTTGAGCCATGCACCCCATACAGTCATAATCCCCCCAAAAGTACCAAACCATAACTTTACCAAGCACATCCTACCTTCTATGCAAACCCAGCAGTACCTCAAATGCCCCATACTCTACCAGCCATAATAACCACATGATCCTAAACCTGTCCAAACCACCCATACATGTATGCTTACACACCCGCACAGACACATGTAAACACATACAGACACATGTAAACACATACAGACACATGTACACACACAGACACATGTAACAACACACACAAACATGTGCATACACACATCAACACATGTACACATACAGATACAAGTAGACACACACAAACACACATACAGACATATGCACACACACATACAGACACATGTGCACACACACACACACATACAGACACATGTGCACACACACACACACATACACACACACACATAAAAACACATGTATACAACCCTATAAAATGTTTCAGTACATTACCTTCCCTCACACAGCTGGGAACTGCAATCTAGGGGGAGGCAGAGAGCATAGAACACATCCCCCTCCCTTTGCTTTCACTTTTCTTAGTGTATTCAGCAGTCTGACAGAGCTCCCAGTGCCATTGTACAGTGCAGTTAGGGACCGGGAGCTCGGGCTCATCTCACAGCCTTTTTCTACCATGATACCATGGTACCCTTGAAGACCTCTGGCAACACCCTGATTGAAAAAGGCTGCCCTAGAGAGATGGAGCCAGTCTTGAGTCCCAAGCCCGCAGAGTAAGATGGCCCCGGGGGACACACTCGCCCCCCACGTTATTTCCACTTGTCAAATGTGAACAGGTGAGTGGAAATTTTGAGGCCTGACTTCCCTATGGGTGGAGATAAATCTGAGTCAAAGCTAAAAACCATAAGCCCTGTAATTGATCATTATAAATTAGGCAAAATATTTCACCACAGGACAACAAACATTACTGTTCAAAATGTTGTACACACGATCATGGATTCTCTGTCAAAATTTATGTTTTTTTTTTCTATAGAAAAGTATTTACAATTGCATTGGAGTAGCTACATCAATCCTAGGATTTAACAGCTTGGGTCAAAATTTGTTGCCATTAGGTAAAATTACATGTTGTGCATTATTGATAAATTTACAATATGAACAAATACCATATCCAGACATCCCCAGAGATAATCTTATGCATGGGTTACCCTTTTTACATTTTGAAAATGGCTTAGAACACATGTATTTCTTAAAGACATAGCCGTAAAAAGGTTCTAAGCTGCGGGAGGTGGAGGTGGGCATTTTGATCATGTGACTGCTGTGATTGGCAATAACAGTAGCCACATGATTGGAAAGCTCCAGATCACAAGTATGCATATGTAGCTTTCCAGTACCCATCAGTTACCATGCTGAAGCATGCAGGGAGCAAGCTCTCAGCACAGCAATGTGATTACAAAGTGATGCATATATACCCCCACTTGACATTAGAGCCCATCTGCTGAAAGGTCACATATATGCGTACCTCCAGTGGGAAGTGGTTTATACAAGATTTTTCATCAACAAAATGTTGAATGACTTGATCACCCCTCGATATGTGCCAGTACCTTTGTAAAATCTATCTAAGATGATCATTCTGACTATTGAATTGCTGAATTTTATGTTTATGTTCATTCTGCTTAAATCCACTAGGCTGTTTTTAGACCTTTGCTAATCTTTTAAGAAATTGTATTACTGTACCCAGTTCCTTGGCTTCTTTCCCAAAATATGCACTGAAAGTTCAATTTAATGCAGATTTTGAGATAGAAGCCATGATCTATAGTAAAAATAACATATCTTTCCAGAACCTGTCTATTTTTAGAATTGAAGGTGATATAATTGAATCAAAACTTTATAGAAAAACTCTCATCAGGGAACACTGTGCTACATGCATTGAGTTCTCATCCTCAACATCTGATAAAAGACATTCCCATGGGTTAGTATTTGTGTCTCTGCCAAAGTTTATGTTTTGTGTTTTCAGTAGAAAATGATTTGCAGTTGCATTGGAGTAGGTGTACTATCCCTGGGATTTGACAGTTGACAAAATGTTTGAGATCTGTTACCATTAAGTAAAATTGCATGTTGTACATTATTGATAAATTTGAACAAAAGCCATATTCAATAGAAAACACAGAAGATAATCTTTGGCAGATGTACAAATACTGGCCCACAGGAACGTCTTTTTTCAAATATCAAGGGTGGGAAATCAATGCATGTAGCACAGTGCTCCCTGATTTTTTCTTTAGCTTTGTTTTTCTTTCATCACCTTCACCTCTAAAAATAGACAAGTCCAGGAAAGATATAATTTTTCTACTATGGAGTGCAAGTGCAAGTTGAAGGGATTTTGGTTCATATACACCATAGATTATTTCAGAAATTCTAGAGAACAGACAACAAGAAGATATTATTATTGAGGAGACGTCACTTGAGAATAACCCGCTTGATTGTGGGGACCCTACAGCTTTCCTTCTCTTTGTTTTTTCCACTTGTGTTAATGAGGGGACTCTGCCTTTCACTGTTTTGAGGATAATCTGATATCAAATTGTGAGATGGAGATGTCACAGGGATTCTTTTCTTAATTGGTACCCCATATGTTTATAATTAGTACCAATGAAATGTTTGTGTGTATTGTATATGGATTCTAATGTCTTTTTGTTCATTTTCAGATGGATTAGACAATTGACTGAAGGCCTTTACATGGCCTTAAACTAGGGATAAACAAAATTCCCAAAATAATCCTCATTGTGGTCTTTAAACTACAATTTAGTTTAATTTTTAAACAAGCTATAAAGGAGGAGAATAGGAAAGGAAGATGCCATGGTTGGTCCTACTTATGATGCAGGCTATTCTGAATTGTGTGACTCTCACCATATTTGCATGCTGTTTTTCTGTTTCTATTGCAATGAAGCAAGCATACATTGTAACCATATTTGGCATGGCAGCCCTAAATGTCATTCAGCATCTCACAACATCATTGCTAATAAACTTTTATACAAAATGACTTTTTTGCAATGGTCAAATGTGATAATAACTCAGTAGTGCCCACAATCCCACCTTTTTTTCTCAGTAATCCTCCTCTAAAGAGTATTTTTTTTTGTCCAACAGCTCAATGCTCCTCAATAGTGAAATTTACTTTGGACTGAACTTTGGATTTTTGGACATCTGTCCAAACACCAGACTTTTTGCTCACTTGGTGGGAGCAGAACATCATGTATAGAAGTGACATTTCTACCATTACTACCGGTATATATGATAGCATCTTGTTAACCAGTGATGCCACCAGGCTCCATGTGGCCATGTAAACAAAGGGTTGGAGATAGCACTGACATTTGCCATATTTAGGAGACCTTGCGTGATCATAGGATATTTTCTTGGATTTTGTTATTTGTACTAAAAGTCTTGGCAAAAATTGTGGGGTTATTATATACTGTTGTACTTTTTTATGAATGATTTTTTTTCCCATTGATACATGTTCCCCAGGTCAATCCTCAGCCACCATGTTTTATTTGTTTGCCTATTAGACTAGAAAATGCCCATTACTGGTTGTTAACATTCAGCTCCTATTGAACTGAACTTCAGTAAGGTTCAACAAACCCACCTCAAACCAAACTCAGGTATGTTCAGCCCATTCCTAATGGTTATGCGTGTGATAGTGAATAGTGAAATGTGAGTACCCTATACCTACATTATCTAACAAGGAGGATGATGTATAGTCTATTTTTAATAATAACCAATATTCTGATTCTGATTTTCTATAGCACAGTTCTCTTCTAGTCCTAAATGTAAAAAAAAACATTCATTACTTGAGAATGGAGTTTGTCATAAATCTGTGTAAGTATTCATCCCGTACCAGTTCATTAAATGCCTTCCATGATCCATTTTTTGCAGTTTGCAAGAGTTCCATAAGAAGTCTTTACATCTATAACATATCTTTCAGACCTTTCTTTGGCATGCAGCTGGAAATCATAAACAATAAATAAAGGTTATAGGGAAAATATTCAGTTGATCTCTGGCACGACTTTGTACAGCTAATAATTGAATCCATTTGTTGCTTGTTTGAAGCTATAGCATATTTGAAATTTATAGTAGGTGATAAATTAGAACTGGTGCTGGATAGAGTAGTAGTTTCATACTACAGTATAAAATTTAAAATACTTTCAGAAGTTACGATGATTTGTATACATTGAAAATATATGGCATATTCCACTGCTTTATGAAAAAAAAAAATCACATTTGTAACAAAAGTATAATTATTATTTATATTATATAGGCCTAAATAATTACACATTACCCTATACATGATAGTTTACATGAGAATACATGTGTTTTTTTGCTTGGAGTGCATTTGTAACATTACATTTGGAACCGATTGCATAAACTGATCTATAAACATGGCTTACATACATATTCAGGGAAATTCAATAAAATGTTAATGACACATTTCTGGTGGTAGTTTTGCAATTGAATGAAATTCGGGTAGTTCTTACTACTGTCACTATGGCAGAGACAGATTCTTAAACAATTACTGCCAGTTCTTAGGTTAGGAAACTGATGGTAATTAGGAGAACTTCTGATTTGGAGTACAGAGGTATGCTAGTGATCTGAGTTGGGCAGGTCTGTTCTGGAAACAGCTTTCTGCACAGTACAGCATCCTCTTTCAAAATCCAGCAGATTCATATGACACCCTTTATGAATTTCCCAGATTGAGTTTTCCTCTTGAATCCATTGGACTTATTTATAAATATTGGTAAACTGAATAAATAAACCAAAACTCACTCACAATTTATTAACTGCTAAAATCAACTGTCACTACTCCATACTCTTACTACTAGACATCTCTGTGGCCTTTGACACTGTTGACTACCTGCTCCTTCTCAATAAACTCCACACCCTTGGCCGCCAAGATTCAGCGCTTTCCTGGTTCTCCTATCTATCACAGCACTCCTTCAGTGATATCTATAACTCTGTTTCCTCCTCTCTACTTCCTCTTTCTGTAGGGGTCGCCCAAGGCTATGTACTTGGACCCCTCCTCTTCTTTATCTACACCTCCTCTCTTGGTCTCTTGATAGTCTCCCACAGCTTCTAATACCATCTTCATGCCGATGACAACCAAATCTATCTCTCTACTCCTCATCTCACTCCTTCAGTCTCCTCTCGCATTACTAACTTACTGACATATCAGCATGGATGTCACACCACTTCCTTAAACTAAATCTCTCTAAATACCGAGCTGATAATATGTCCCCATTGGTCATGCCCTCCTCCCTGACTTTTCCATCAAGATCAATAATACCATTATCAGTCCGTCCTCTCATGCCAGGGTACTAGGTGTAATCCTAAACTCTGACCTGTTCTTTCGGCCTCAAATCGAATCACTGTCAAAAGCTTGTAGACTTCATCTCTGCAACATCTCTAAAATGTGACCCTTTTAAACTAATGAAACCACCAAGCTACTCATTCACTCCCTTGTTGTCTGTAGCCTTGACTATTGCAACTCTGTTCTCATAGGCCTACCACCCCATAGGCTATCGCCTCTTAAGTCTATCATGAATGCTGCTGCCAGACTTATCTACCTTACCAATCAGTCAGTGTCTGCCGCCGCTCTCTGCCAATCCCTGCACTGGCTTCCAATTGCCCAGAGAATTAAATTCAAAATACTAACCATCAATATACAAAGCCACCAGCTACTCTGTCCCCAGCTGCATCACCAATGTGTCTCCAAATACCACCCAAATCACCCCCTTCCTCCTCCCCTAAACAGGGATTCAAAGACAATTAATAGTGATAGCTGCTTAAGTTATAACCAGTCATGTTGTCCTCTGCATTGACATTTTTTTTTCAAAAAAGGAGATAATGTCATAGAAGAATGCATGGGAACCTGCATTTGAACTTGCATCAAAGGTACAGAAAAAGGTACAGAAAAAAGTAGCAATGTCCCTCATTTTCTACCTGATATTTTACTGTACTGTCCCCTCAATTACCTTATTTAAAGCAACATTTCAACACAATAATTGTGATTTTGTGTTTTTAGAGAAATATAAAAAAAAACATTTAAAAAGTGTCAGCATTCAGTTATTGAAATTAGCAGCTAGCAGAAAGTGTTCATATACAAAAGCCTCAAAATGATGCATAAATACAAATTTTGCAGTGCCTGAAAATAACCACAAAAAAAACATATTAAATAATAAACAACAACACCCATGACAAGTATATAATCAATAAAAAAATAACAATGAACAGTTCAAAAACTGCAAATATTTAAGGAAAATCTTCTCCTCTGTATTATCATATCTGCAAATGTTTTCCACATATGGTGACTTGAATGGTGCTGAACCTCCACCTTAAATAAAAGTGCACACTCACCAGACTCAGTTACAGTGAAGTCGCACGATTTCAAAATCGGGTGACCTGCCGATTTCATTATCGGGTGACCTGCCGATTTCATTGCGATTTGCAAGACATCTGACACAGATGTGTATGCAAATCGCAACAAAAGTAGTGCATGCACTACTTTAGAAATTGGTGCGACTTCGACCAAGCCGGAACTGCACCGTTATGACTGCTCTATTAGTGGACAATAGGGTGCAACTTTGCATACAATTTGCAAGTCCCATGGCATGCAAATCACATGCCAAGTCACACCCGATGTAACTGGGGGTATGTGAATAGAACAGCAAGAAATGCTTTGTTAATAAGTGAAGCTCTTCTCCAAGAAAAGGTGCTCCAAGTGAATCAATCTCTCTCCACCACTCTGTTAGCCTGTTCAGACCACAAAAGACCATCAACAATGAAAAAGGTCTTATAGTGTAGTAGTTTATTAAAAATGGATATCCAAAACCAATAGCTTTATAAACATATATTAAAACATCTGACCAAAAGGTATCACTTACATGTCTAGCCACCAATCTCAGATGAGAGTGGCAGCAGGACCTCTGGTGTATCAATACAATCTCTCTACAGCTAGTTCGCATATACACGCATCATCAGGAGAAATCATAAGGTTAAATAACTTCACTTAAATAGTCCATCCGCAATTAAGAAAAATTTTATTCCGGTGTCACTTCCAGAATCTACACCATCTTAACGGTGTCATAGCCGATTCAGCGCCAAAATAGAGAAGACCAGAAAACTGCCAAGGTGAACAAAAAATGTATACATCAGGGGGGACAGAATTAATAGATATCAAGAAACAAGAAATACTCAAGTACAAATATACATATATATATATATATATATATATATATATATATATATATATATATATATTAAAGCATTTCTTAATTACCAGATGGACCACATAGTACAATATATGGGCATAATAAAACACAAATATATAACTATAAGAGAGAGTAACAAAAGACACATTCTAAATTAAATAAAGAATATGTCCCTTGTTGTATTTATATAAAAAAACACTGTTCTTCAAGGTTGGAAAAATTTGAGGCTGACGCAAAAGAAAGGTGTTTTATCTAAGTCTTGACTTTAGGACTCTATCTTCTCAATCACCTTCAACCAACTAACTAGACATGCATTTCTGGATTCCATAGTTTCACAAACTCTTGCAGACATGTCATTTGCAAGTACCTTTTCAACATCTCTATGCCCTCCATTTATTTTCTGATGTATGTCTGTACACCAGTTACTTTTTCTGCTTAACAATTGCATATGATATGCCCAGCAAGTATTCCTTAACCACTTCAGCCCAAAGCCATTTTTTTGCTAGAAAATTACTTTAGAACCCCCAATGGTGGGTGTTGCGACTTTTTTTTGTCACACGGTATTTAACCACTTGACCTCCAGAGGATTTACCCCCCCCTTAATGACCAGGCCTCTTTTTGCTACTCAGCGCTGCACTAATTCAACTGATAATTGCGCGGTCATGCAATGCTGCACCCAAACAAAATTTATGTCCTTTTTTTCACACAAATAGAGCTTTCTTTTGGTGGTATTTGATCACCTGTGCGCTTTTTATTTTTCATGCTATAAACAAAAAAAGGCCAAAAATTTTGAAGAAAAACAATATTTTTTACTTTCAGCTATAAAAAATATATAGTAAACTCAAAGTTGGTTATAAATTTAGGCCAAAATGTATTTTGCTACATGTTTTTGGTAAAAAAAATCCCAATAAGTGTATATTGATATATACACTATATAGCGTCTACAAACTATGGTATAGATACTGCAATTTACGCCATTTTGTTGCTATACAGCGCTGCGCTAGTTTAACGGACAATTGCGCGGTCATGCAATACGGTACATAAATGAAATTTACATCCTTTTTTTCCCCACAAATTGAGCTTTCTTTTGGTGGTATTTGATCGCCTGTGCGGTTTTTATTTTTTGCGCTATAAAAAAAAGGCTGACAATTTTGAGGGAAAAAAAACAATATTTTGGACTTTTTGCTATAAAACATGTCCAGCAAAAAAAAATTTAAAAATCAAATTTAGTCATAAATTTCTACCAAAATGCATTCTGCAACATGTCTTTGCTAAAAAAAAAAAACCAATACGTGTAAATTAATTGGTTTACGTGAAAGTTATAGCGTTTACAAATGGCGGGAAAGATACTGGGATCTTTAGTTTTTTTTTATACTAATAATGGCGGTGATCAGTGACTTATGGCGGCGATCAGGGACTTATGGCGGACATTCTGACACTGGGGGGGTACTGACTCGGGGTCATTGACATCCCCAGTGACACCAATACAGTGATCAGTGCAAAAAAAAATACACTGACACTGTACTAATGGCACTGGGGAGGAAGTATGTTTTTTATAACATAGCAGATTCTCAGTTGAAGAGTTCGGGGTCACTTTACGGGAATGTTTTTAAATGCATACAGTGTAAGTACAATTAATTTGACTTATAATCAGCCTCTTACATTCCCAGTACAGCAGAGTTCAGGGAGGATAGAAGGAAGCAACACCAGGATCAGGTGGGTTTCAGTGGAAGGAGAGCTGAGTAAAGTGAAAGAGAGATAAGCTGATCAGTGCACTCCTTGTCCTTCCCTGCCCAGTAAAAGGGCCTGTATGGGAGAAGACCAGTAAGTAAAAGTGAAACTGTCGCAGATAAATATCAAGTCCATTCCCTTGCCATGCAGTCTGTGCTGTGTGGCAAAGTGTAAATAGCAGAGCTGCGGGTATAGAAATGAAAATAATTTTAGCAGCTCTCATGTACAGTATGTATTCCATATTTTTGTGAAATTAATTATGAACTTTTATTGATGGGTTAGGGGTAAGTTAATTGTAAAAAGTTAGGGAAAATAATTAATTTTAGTTTTTGTTTCACAAATATATATTTATTATATAAAAGTGAATTCCAAGATAGTTATTGCTTAGATAAGGAGCAAGCACAAAACAAGCAGATCTCTTTTTTCTCTCACAGAGCTATCTCTGTTGTATTTACTTGTGTTTGTAAAATTAATCTTAAGCTATGGAGCCCCCTAAACAACATGCTTTTTTAAAAGGAGGTGAGGAGAAACTGAAAACCAGTGAAAATGAGATGAGTGCAAACTCTGCTGGCTGCATTGAAAATATAAAATATCTTTTTTATTCACTTCAAAATTACCACCACTTGGTTCTCAGAAGCTGATTACATATTTTGCAATTATACTGCTGAGTTATTACAATTGTAAATTTTCAGCAAATATTAATATTTTGAAGTGTGTACTTGCTAAAAAAGGCACTATATTTTCTATGATTTCCTAAACAGTAACTTATCTGCATTCTGTGGCTGTAAATATCCAACCAGGTTAGGCATCTTAATCTGCCAGAGAAATGGGGAGTCCTAATGATTAGAGTCGTCAGATAGGTAGACAGAAGGCAAAACGATGGAGAGAAATTGTCCTGACAGTGTTCACAATTTTGTAAGCAACATCAAAACATACAGCATATACAGTGTTAACATACAGTATATTTTATTGCACATTAAACAGACTTAAAACTGTTTAGTAGAACACTGTTGAAAAGTCCAAATGGCATTTAGAACAATAAAGGTTAAACCACTATATTGTTATTGATGTATGATGTGGCAGATGCCAAGTTTTCCCAAGAGTGACAGCATTTTAAAAGATTGTGAATTGAATTGTTTTTACAATAAAAATGATGGAGAAGAGAATGTATTGAAGATAACCAATGTTGTGTTGTTGTCCTGGTTTGAGGTATAGCTGAACATAAAGAATACATTCATAAATAAAACCCAGTGGAGCAGTCTTCCTTCTAAACATAAGCAGATGACAAACAAAACAATATGATGATATTTCACCATTTGAAAAATAATAAGTCATATTGTACTCCATCCAAAATTAAATATACATAACACTGTGCTCCAATAAAGGCAGAAACAGTGATGAATGATAGTAATCAAATTTTTTTCAAAAATTCCAAAAGTCTCATAACATCCAGAAGTGTAATTTTTATAATTGTAGCGTGCAAACTCAGTGTTTCCACATGCAAATGAAATTTATCCAAAATACATGAAAACTTATTTTATCCTGCCTTCTACCCTTTTTCTCTCTCTCCCCCTCTCTCTTTATATAGATTATATATTTATATACGCTCCATTGAAAAAATTCTGTATGTGCACATCTGCACATGTTTGAAGGTCCTGTGCATGTGTGAAGAAGAAGGAGCAGGTATTAAAGTCCTATAACTTGCCATGCCTGTGCATGAGTGAAAACTACAGTAAAGATGCATGGATGTGCTTCAAGGCACTGCTGGTATCTGAAGCCTGGAAAGAGCCCTTTGGCACATTTGTATGCGGGCTGGATTAATAAAGATAGTTGTGCCAGAGTGGCAAAACGAAAGGAGACTGAAGGTCCTCTCTAAGCATAAATAAGATCAAATGCATTTATTCTCTTAAAAGGGTAATGCTCTTCCTTAACCTGCTTCCACATCCTCCATTAAATTCAGTGAGGTACATACCAAGTAGACAGAATACTTATAAAAAGAGATCACAGTGAACTATACAAATAAAAAAAGGTATTAAAAAACAGTAAAATAAAACTCACATAGAAAGTGAACTGTACTCTGAGCTCTAAAATCAGTGTATAAATATGTGGATGATAGCTAGCATTTAAAATGGCTATAAACCTAAGACATGAAATATGAACAAAGCATATCCCTCTATAGTGTGCACTTGTCTCAGTTAGGAGCATTAAATGTAATTTATTTCTGCTACTTCATTCCTCTGACAAGTTTTCCTGACAACAAATGATAACAGGAGAGGGACTTCCAGCAGATTGACAGCCTCAGCTTTGTTTCTGTGAGCTGTGTGGAAGAAGGTGTGTCAGGAATGGACTGGCCAGCAATGGTGGGACTCACCTGCCTTTTGATCTGCAGTACCAGGGCTGGCCAGTGGGTGCTCCCAGCAATCAGAGACTCAACTTTGCAGCCAGCTAACACCTGGAACTGATTATGCTGGGGTATTTAAGGGATGGCCAGACCCACAGACTCTGCCTTGGTGTGTGTTTGTCCTGGGCCCTGTATCTGTCCTGCATCCTGTTTCTGTTCCTTTGCTGACCCTCTGTACTACGCTGCTTGCTACCTGTCCTGATCCCTGGCTTGTGACCCTGACCATCCCTCTGCCTGACCCTCTGTACTACGCTGCTTGCTACCTGTTCTGATCCCTGGCTTGTGACCCTGACCATCCCTCTGCTTGACCCTCTGTACTACGCTGCTTGCTACCTGCTGAACCTGGCCTGTGACCCCGACCATTCTCCGCTTGCTCCCCCTGTACCTACCTGCCCAATTGATATTGACCCGGCCTGCCTGACGACGCTTGCTTGTATGTACTGTTATCTGTGGGTGGTTGGTTTGGTTTGTTTGCACTGTATTATGTTTAGTATTGCACTGCGTTTATGTTTGTATTGTTAGTGTTAATAAATTATATTGTTTATCCCATATCTGAAGTCTGCGTTTCCCTGCGTCAGTCACACATCTCTGGTCATACCTGGGAGCCCTGACATTACACCAAGGCCAATCCTGACCAGAAGTGGCTGCACAGGGAAGCCATCTTGGTTTGTTGATGGGAAGGATGGATCTGGATGAGGTTGAGTATTTATCTCTGCTAGTGTTTGATGACAGGGAGTATGCTTATCAAACTCTGAAGGAGTATCCCCGGGATGAACTGCTAGAATGTATACGGCTCGCTCATGTTCTAGTAGATCAGGGCACAGAGTTCTCTGAGGTGCAGCCTTTGATTGAGGTTTGTGCAGAGTTGGTTTCATCTGGTTCCCCCGAATGCAGGGATGAATTTTTGCCACCATTTAGTGCAGACCAGGTAGAGTCCCTGGTGTGGTTATTAGAGGATGATGTGGGTTACTTTCTGGAGCGTTATTCCACATGTTCACCACAGACACTAAGAGTTTGTATAAACGCAGTGCAGTCATTGACCAGACAGGCTTTGTGTAAGCTCAGCTTTGTTCAACCCATACTGCAGACATGGACAGACTTGTTGCACCCAGCCTCAGTCAGCTTACAAAAACCCAGTCCTGCTTCTAACTCTTCTCCTGTATTCCCAACAGCTCCTCCAGTTACAGCCCAGTATACTTGGCTATCTACCGCATGTCAGTACCCTGTTCCCACTCGCTGCACCTATCCTGCCTTTAACCCTGTAAAAAAGCCCTCTGTAGCAACTGCTCCCTCTCCTGTTCCATCCTCCAGTTCTTCTCTGTCTCCAGCTGCTCCATTCGTTTGCAGACCTGCGTTTACTTGCAGTGCTCCAGTAGTTAAAACCAGAAAAAAGCGAAAATTCTTTCCAACCAATACCATCCTGCCAGTATCCAAACTGGTGAACCTGCCTTCCGTGGTTCAGCCTGAAGCCTCTACTCAGCCTGAAGCCTCTACTCGGCCTGAAGCCTCTACTCAGCCGGACGCCGGCATTCAGCCTGATGCCTCTACCCAGCATGATGAACTGATCCAGCCTGATGATCCTATTAGGCCAGTTGACTCGATGCCCGCTGTTGATCCAGATGATCCGGTACCTGATCCGGTGCTCGCTGTCGTGCCAATTGACTCAGAGCCCGCTGTCGTACCTGGTGACTCGGTGCCCACTGCCTTGCCAGATGACGCGGTGCCCGCTGGCGAGCCAAATGACCTGATGCCTGGTGACCCAGTGCCCGCTGTCATACCTGGTGACCCGATGCCCGCTGTCGAGCCAGACGATCCAATGCCTGGTGACCCGGTGCCCACTGCCTTGCCAGATGACGCGGTGCCCGCTGGCAAGCCAAATGACCTGATGCCTGGTGACCCAGTGCCCGCTGTCGAGCCAGACAATCCGGTACCTGATGACCCGGTGCCCACTGTCGTGCCTGTTGATTCGGAGCCCACTGCCTTGCCAGATGACGCGGTGCCCGCTGTTGAGCCAAATGACCTGATGCCTGGTGACCCGATGCCCGCTGTCCAGTCAGACGATCCAATGTCTGACCCAGTGCCCGCGGTCATACCAGTTGACTCGGAGCCCACTGCCTTGCCAGATGACGCGGTGCCCGCTGTTGAGCCAAATGACCTGATGCCGGGTGACCCGATGCCCGCTGTCCAGTCAGACGATTCAATGTCTGACCCAGTGCCCGCGGTCATACCAGTTGACTCGGAGCCCACTGCCTTGCCAGATGATGCGGTGCCCGCGGTCGAGCCAAATGACCTGATGACGGGTGACCCGATGCCCGCTGTCCAGCCAGACGATCCAATGTCTGACCCAGTGCCAGCGGTCATGCCAGTTGACTCGGAGCCCACTGTCGTGCCAGATGACTCGGCGCCCGCCGCTCTGCCTGAGGGCCCGAGACCTGTCGCTCCACCTGGGGGTCCGGCACCCGCCGCTCCGCCGCTCCGCCTGAGGGCCCGAGACCTGTCGCTCCACCTGGGGGTCCGGCGCCCGCCGCTCCGCCTGAGGGCCCGAGACCTGTCGCTCCACCTGGGGGTCCGGCGCCCGCCGCTCCGCCTGGGGGCCCGAGACCTGTCGCTCCACCTGGGGGTCCGGCACCCGCCGCTCCGCCTGAGGGCCCGAGACCTGTCGCTCCACCTGGGGGTCCGGCACCCGCCGCTCCGCCTGAGGGCCCGAGACCTGTCGCTCCACCTGGGGGTCCGGCGCCCGCCGCTCCGCCTGAGGGCCCGAAACCTGTCGCACCACCTGGGGGCCCGATGCCTGTCGCCCCGCCTGGGGGCCCGATGCCTGTCGCCCCGCCTGGGGGCCCGATGCCTGTCGCCCCGCCTGGGGGCCCGATGCCTGTCGCCCCTCCTGGGGGCCCGGCACCCACCGCCCCGCCTGGGGGCCCGATGCCGGTCGCCCCACCTGGGGGCCCGATGCCTGTCGCCCCTCCTGGGGGCCCGATGCCTGTCGCCCCTCCTGGGGGCCCGGCGCCCGCCGCTCCGCCTGGGGGCCCGATGCCGGTCGCCCCGCCTGGGGGCCCGATGCCGGTCGCCCCACCCGGGGGTCCGGTGCCTGCTGCTCCGCCCGGGGGCCCGGTGCCTGCTGCTCCGCCCGGGGGCCCGGTGCCTGCTGCTCCGCCCGGGGGCCCGGTGCCTGCTGCTCCGCCCGGTGACCCGCTGCCTGCTGCTTCGCCTGGTAATCCGATGTGCCTCTGCCCGGAGTCCAGCCCGATGTGCCTCTGCCCGGAGTCCAGCCCGATGTGCCTCTGCCCGGAGTCCAGCCCGATGTGCCTCTGCCCGGAGTCCAGCCCGATGTGCCTCTGCCCGATGTGCCTCTGCCCAGTGTGCCTCTGCCCGGAGTCCAACCCGGTGTGCCTCTGCCCGATGTGCTTCTGCCCGGAGTCCAGCCCAATGTGCCTCTGCCCGGTGTCCAGCCCGATGTGCCTCTGCCTGGTGTACCGCTGCCCGGAGTCCTGCCAGGTGTGCCAGTCTTTGATATCCCGCCAGTTACCAGACCCGGGCGGTGGAACATTTTTCCCAGCTAGGACTGTTTGGAGCGTCCTGAGGCCGCTCCTTGAGGGGGGGGTACTGTCAGGAATGGACTGGCCAGCAATGGTGGGACTCACCTGCCTTTTGATCTGCAGTACCAGGGCTGGCCAGCGGGTGCTCCCAGCAATCAGAGACTCAACTTTGCAGCCAGCTAACACCTGGAACTGATTATGCTGGGGTATTTAAGGGATGGCCAGACCCACAGACTCTGCCTTGGTGTGTGTTTGTCCTGGGCCCTGTATCTGTCCTGCATCCTGTTTCTGTTCCTTTGCTGACCCTCTGTACTACGCTGCTTGCTACCTGTCCTGATCCCTGGCTTGTGACCCTGACCATCCCTCTGCCTGACCCTCTGTACTACGCTGCTTGCTACCTGTTCTGATCCCTGGCTTGTGACCCTGACCATCCCTCTGCTTGACCCTCTGTACTACGCTGCTTGCTACCTGCTGAACCTGGCCTGTGACCCCGACCATTCTCCGCTTGCTCCCCCTGTACCTACCTGCCCAATTGATATTGACCCGGCCTGCCTGACGACGCTTGCTTGTATGTACTGTTATCTGTGGGTGGTTGGTTTGGTTTGTTTGCACTGTATTATGTTTAGTATTGCACTGCGTTTATGTTTGTATTGTTAGTGTTAATAAATTATATTGTTTATCCCATATCTGAAGTCTGCGTTTCCCTGCGTCAGTCACACATCTCTGGTCATACCTGGGAGCCCTGACAGTCTCTTCTCTCCAATCAGCTCTCTCCTCACTGAGCTCTGCAGTTAGTAATTTCAGCTCTCCACTCCCCTTTTTTTCTGATCTTCATACAAACTTTATAAATTCAACACTTTGAATGGATATAGAGACGAGAAGACTGCAGGTAGACTGGTTCAAGTTATATAGAATGATTTGTTTTATTTCTGTATATCATCTGAGGCCAGTCAGTTCAATTGGAACCCAATATACTGTAGCTAATAATGTGTTTTTTAGGATCCATTTGATCCAGATTGTTTTTAAAGAAGGACTACTTATAATAAAGCTTTGATGGAAATTTTAAATACATGCATGGTCTCTGCTGTACCAGTAGAGTTTGACCATCTTTTCCCCCAGGTTTAGCTAAGCATTAAAGTGGTTCTAAAGGCAGAAAGTTCCAGTGATGCGATCTTGGCTCTCTCCCTCCTCATGGGCAAAGACTGCTGCTGTCAATCACAGCGAGTGAGTAGTGTGTGGGGGCACACAGAGCCAGCTCACGAGTGGGCTGACATTAGTGCCTCCATAGCAAGTGGCTTGATATGGGGTGCACTCAGCGACGGGGAAGGAGCCAAGAGTGCCAGTGGTGGACCCTAGAAGAGGAAGACTGGGACTGTTCTGTGCAAAACCATTTCACTAACAATAATGACGTTTATGTGCCTAACTAAATAACTTTTTTTTTATTCAATCCAGGAAGCCTATACATTATTGAGCTGGTGGAAAATGTAAAGTAGATTGTAAAATCATATTGTAAAATGTGTGGTCTAAAGAGATATAAATGCTAAGTAATATGTCTAACAACAATAAAACAGGTCCAGGCTAAAACATTTAAAATGGTGTTTCATTTTTGAAATACAGTTGTGAAAGATATGATTACTAGTTTACAGTTCAAATTCATGCTCGGAATTGTCAATTATAAAAACCCTTTTCCAGTTATATATTGTATTCCAGCAAAATTGAGTGCTTTGATGGCTTTCATTTTATTTGAATGTGTATCAACATTATTGTCATCCTTACATGCCCATACTAAAATTTATTAAATTAATTTACAGTACCTCTGCCTTTTTATAAGGGATTACAATTCTTTACATCATATCCTAATATAATCATGAATATTGTAAATGTAAACTACATCATTATCAGGTCCTTTCTTTTTTAACCCCTTCCCAGCACTGCCTCACGGCCCCTTAAGTGGCTCTAAATGCCATGAGGTGGAGGCAGGCTTTCTGATCATGTGACCTCTGTGAAAGACGGTCACATGATAGGAAAGCTCCCAATTGCAAGTATACATCAGCAGTTTTCTGGTAACTGTGCTGGCATGCAAGGTATGCGCTGTCACCACAGGAAGATGTTAAAGTCCACTCATCAAGAGGCTGCATTTACAGCGGGCAGGAAAAGGTTAAGAAAAATGTTATTTACCACTACATACAAGGTTTATACATAGATGGACACCTCCAGCCTTATGACAGTGAATGATGTCTTGCAAGATACAGTGACTCTTCTCCCCTCTATTTCTTTTTTTTTTTTTAAATCTTTTTTTTTTGTTTTATGGAGTTGGTTGCAAAACACAAAATACAAACAGTTGCCCTCTAAGGGGCAGGGCCAAGGCCCAACAGATCTAAACACAGAACAAACTAAAAGTGCAAAACAACCCCAAAGCAGAAAAGGGGAAGAGGGGACCTCACCCAATCAATTGCAGGTGAAGAACAAGACCATAACAAACAAAAGGGAACCCAGCTCAAGACAGAACACCAGGCACATGAGTGACTTCCCGCCAATTAGTTCCCCACATAGTGGCGGTGGAAATAGCATCAAGCCAGCAAGATCAAGTTTTATAAAATGTGCAGGGGCATCCTCTATTAGAATAAGTATTTTGATAAAAGGGCAAATTAGAATTCACCAATCGTTTCCATTAGGTTATGGCAGGAGGTGATGGTTTTTTCCAGCTTAAAGTGATTGTTTTACGAGCATAAAATAACAGGGTAATTAATAAGGTGCACTTGACCACAGCGGGAGCCAGAGATTCTACCAGCCCTAATAAACAATATTTTGGGTCAAGGGGAACTCTAATATGTACTACTTCTTCAATTGTATGTAACACTGCCTGCCAAAATGACACAATAGCAGGACAAGTCCAAATAATATTAAATAACTCCCCATCATTGTGGGAACAACGCCAACACGCAGGAGAGAGAAAGGAATTAATGTGCAGCTGATGCAGAGTGAAGAAGGCCCTGTGTAAAATTTTAAATTGAATCAATTTATCTCTGGCAGAAACAAGGGGAGAGAAGGGATAATCCAAAATCTTGGACCAGTCATCATCATCCAGATTAGGAATGTTCGTCATCCACTTCAGATGTAAGGATGCCAATTCGGGGCTGGCCGCCTCAAGAAGATATCTGTAGAGTACTGATAAGGGTTTTTTCAAGCGTGATACACGAAGTATAAATTCCAGCTTAGAATAGGGAAGGGAAATCGGTCAGTCAAGGAACTGACCTCAGAAGGCATGGGCGACCTGGAGGTATCTGAAGTAATAGTGGAGGGGAAAACTGAATTTAGCTTGGAGAATGGAAAAGGGAAACAGCTCACCATGACCCGTGATGTGCTCCAAGGTTTTAATATAGTATTTAGCCCAAAGTTGAGGGTCTGGGAGTGAAGTAAAATGGGAAAGAGAAGGATTTAACCACAGTTAGGTACATGGGAACAAAGTGTTAGGGGGGAAATATTCCAGTCTAACATAGATGGTGTGAGACTATGGGGTGATTTAGAACCCCTGAACACTAGAGATTGCAGAGCTTACAAGAACTGTAAAATTGCCACTTCCAGAACGATAGAGGTATTGGAAAGATCTGGCTGCAACCACCAGTGCACAGTAACAAGTTGAGCAGCAAGGAAGTACTTAAAACAGTCCGTCTTAACCAATCCCCCCGTCTGTAAGTCTGGTAAGGGTAGGAATTTATATCTGGGAGGTTTGGGTCCCCAAATAAAAGAAACAATTGGTTCAACTTCACAAAAAATACTTAGAGAGCCACTGAGGGGAGTTGCGAAAGCGATACGAAAATTTGGGGAGAATTTTCATCTTTAACAGATTAATGTGGTCAATCAGAAATAGGGGTAAATTACTCCACACCTTCAGTTTTGACCTAACCTCAGACAGAATGGGGTAGAGATTCAGTTCTGAAAAATAAAAAATTGCCGACCAAGAGGCCACCACACCCAAATAAGTGAATTTATCCACCCACTGCAAGGGAGAATCAGGGAAAGAGGAATTCAAAGCTCTGGGATCTACCAGGAATAACAGTGGTTTATGCCAATTAACCTTCAGACCCATGAATCTAGAGAATGAGTTCATGAGTGAAAGAGCTCCCTGAAGGGAAGGTCCATCATCATTAAGAAACAATAACAAATCGTCTGCATATAGGGCCACTCTCAACTTCAACCATCCCACCAGGAGGGCAACAATATCAGGTGAGACCCAAAGTGCCTCCACTATAGGCTCCATTGCCACAGTAAAGATGGCAGGGGAGAGGGGGTGCCCCTGTCTAGTGCCGCGTTTTAAACTGAAGGCAGCCAAAAGAAGGCCATCTATCCGTATCTTAGCCAGGGGCCTTGAGTCCTCTACCAATCTATAAACACAAGGGAAAACCCAACCGATGCAATACCTCCCATAGTAAGCCCATTCCACTGTATTGAAGGCCTTCTCCATATCCAACATGGCCATAGTATGGGAGCCTCCATTCAGGTGAGCTGTATGGATATTAGAGAACAAATGACGGATGTTAATAGCCGTAGATCTGCCTGGCATGAAACCTGTCTGGTCCGAATCAATTACCGAAGTGATCACCTTGTTCATCCTAATGGAGAGAAGGTTGGTAAGGATTTTGAAGTCACTGTTGAGAAGCGCTATAGGATGTTAGGAAGCGCAAAGTTTGGGATACTTACCTGGTTTATGAAGCAACATCATATGGGCCTCAGACATAGAGCAAGGTAAGGAGCCAGTGCCTAGACCGTCCTTATACAAGGACGTCAGTATAGGGGCTAAAAGCTCCACATGGGTTTTGTAAAAGTCCATTGGGATACCATCAGGCCCTGGGACCTTGCCATTAGGGAAGGAGCCCACAGCCGTGGAGGCCTTCTCCTCGGTACTATCTGAAACCAATATAGCACGCTCAGAGTCTGAAAGCCATCCAAGGGCCAATGAGTCCAACAGGGCGGCCAAGCCTGAAGGGTCAAGATATCATGGAGTAGAGGAGGAATAGAGGGAGGTATAATAAGTTTTAAACTCGTGCAAAATATCCTCTTGGGTAGACATCACCTTCTCATCCACAGCACATATTTCTGGGATTACAGTGAGAGGCCTATCATACTGAGACATAATTGCCAATAACCTACCATTTTTATCTCCAAATTCAAAAAAATCCTGTCTGCGAGCCTGGACAGCCAACATAGTAATTTCTGACAAATATAGATGTAACTCTCAGTGAGCTGAGAGGGAGTCATAATTATCTACAGTAGGAGTAGAGCAATAATGGGTTGAGGCCTCTCTCACATTAGATTGTAATTGAGACGTGAGGGCAGAGTTTTCTGACTTGATAGCAGAAACAACAGCAATATAAAGCCCTCTATTATGTACCTTAAAGGCATCCCAAACCATGGCAGGAGAATTTGACCCAGTATTATGTTCCCAGTAATCACGCAGGCCTGGTGGGATGCATTCCTCAGAAACGGCATGATGGGTCCACTTGGGATGTAGCCTCCAAAGAGAACCATTACATGGCCGCTGAGCTTGAAGTAGCAATCTAAGGGGACTGTGAACTGATAAACCTGCTGGAAGGTAGCTAGCCTCCTGTACATCACCAAGAAGAGTAGGATTAGCAAACGCTAGATCAATACGTGAGGCAGTCCTGTGAGATGAGGAAAAACAAGAATAGACCCTATCATGAGGATGAAGCCAATGCCACACCTCAGACATGTCAGAGGTCTGTGCCCAGATGGCCAAATCTGAATTAATGGATGCTGGGGGAACAGGTCTAAGGATTGTAAGAGGGTAGCATACATTCAATAGTTGTTGAATGTATGGTACCAGATCTGGAGGTTTAACTGTTTTGTTTTGTTTTTGTTGTTGTTTCTCCTAGATCGATCTTCTACATCTGCTACTTTAGCCTGTAAGAATTGATCTTGGGCATCAGCTATCTCATTGTATGCTGTAATGTGTTCTGACATTAACCTCTCCAGGTCATCTGTACATTCCTCCACATGATCAATTCTGGAGTGAAGATTAGAGATGAAGGAGCAGAGCTCATTGCAAAGGTTTCTCTGTAGAGAGCGGAGCATGAGCTTTAGGGTATGCTCAGTTGCAGGCTCGTCACTAGCGGGGTGAGTGGCTAGGGAGTCAGCACACTTTACCTCCATAGTTGCATTAGCAGGGGCATTCCAATGTTTCTTCTTAGACACGGGTGCTTTGGAGGGAAGGGGTGTTTGTGACTGTGCAGCTCTCATACCTCAGTCAGTAGAACAGTGTTGAGGCAGGCTGGATCCTGAGCAGCACTGTTAATATCCTCTGGGATCTTGTCAGTCACTTATAGGATGTAGGCTTTCAGAGGTGAAAAGTGCAGTGCCGCTCTGGTGCCATTTGGCTGTGCTGCATGGCCAGAGGGACAAAGAAATCTGTAAGGTAGCATGGTTTGTGGGAGTTGTTATGTCTCCCTTTAGACATACCGCCCAGATGCCAGATGCAGTGTCTCCCCTCCGGTGTGAAAGAGAGGGGAGAAGAGGGCGTGGCCAGATGTGAAGAGAGCCGGATGTGTGGTGGCTGAGCTCCACTCCTTACTTATCCTCTTATTGATCCTGGGACAGTAGCTTCCCTGTCTTTCACTTACGGGCATCCTCCAGACAGCAGTGAGTCAGGTGGGCATACCGTTATTCCTCCACATGTCCCCTGGCAAGCACAGGTTGGGCCAGCCCTTGGTGGTTCACCCAAGCTCCTCTCCTCTGGTGGCCATCTTGGACATGAGGCCGGCCCTTGCAGCAGTGTTGGCAGAAATGCAGACATCCAGGGAGGTCATGGGGGATCCTGATCCATCTTCAGCTGACCTCCTGGTGGCTATCACCAACTGCAAGGAGGCCATGACCTCCAAAATAGACTCATTATCCATTGATGTTGGCCTTATCTGACATGATATGGAAAAGTACCGCGCCAGGTTTTTTGAGGCAGAATCCCGCATATCCCAGATGGAGGACATGGTCCAGACATATTCTAGAGAACTCAGGGCTTTCCAGGGGCAGTTAAAAGGCTCTCCATTCTAAATCTATTGATATGGAGAATCGGCTGTGCCAGAATAACCTGCGTATACTAGAAATTCCGGAGAAGCACAAGGGCTCAAAATCTGCAGATTTTGCAGAGCAGTTCCTGCAAAAACTACTGTGTCTCTAACATCTTTCCTCCACGTTTGTGGTAGAGGGGGCCCATCAGGTTCCTCCTGCTCCGCCGCTACCTGGGGTGCCCCAAGACCTTTTCTAGTCAAACTTCTAAATTATTGGGACTGGGATACGCTGTTGCCAGCTGCACAAAATTCTCCTGACCTTCTATATGAAAATGCCAAAAGCTCTGTGTATCCTGATTACTCCTCTGAGGTGCAACAACGCCGTCGCTCATTCACGGAGATCAAAAAATGTCTACGTGACTGTGGCCTGAAATACTGCTTATTATACCTGAGCAGACTCTGGGTTTTAGACAGAGGCACCACATGCTTTTTTGATACCCCGGCTGCTGTGGATACCTGGCTTGAGGCTCAATGAGGCATGAATCTTCAAGTCCTCTGTAAGTACTCTGTTCACCTGCTACTGACATTTGCTTGAAGCTGTCTCTCAACTCTTTCTCTTCTGTTTGACTCATCTACCTGCAAGGAGATTCCTGTCCTGGCACTTCTTCTGTCATCCTGTCATTCCTCTATAATGGTCTGGGAGCGGCAGCCTCTAACATGTCTACACACCTACAGCTTCCCCAAGATGGACTGTTGGATGGACGTATGGACTCCATCACTTGTTCTCCAGTTTAGGGTACATGCCCTGCAATGATTGTTTTTTGTGTTTTTCTTTTTTTTTTATGGTGCACGGGCAGGGTTTTAGTTTTGTTTTTTTGAGGTTCGGGGGGTTGTTTGTATGTTGAATGCATTTAAATGTTTTCCTGTTCATTTAGACCTCCTTATGCAATGGCCTAGTCGGATTTTGCTGCTCATGGGAACCCTTTTGCTCTGTCTCCTGATTTTAAGGAGTTCACTCTACACCAAACTATATAACCTTACCTACTCCAGTTCTGTTCCATCTCCATCATTGGAAGACTTTAGCCAAGTCCTAGACCACCTGCATTTACCATCCGTTTCCCCAGACCAACTACAAACACTCTCTGCTCTCTTCTCACCCCTGAAGTAAAAAAAGCGGTCTCTTCTCTCCCATTACACAAAGCCCCAGTCCCTGGTGGATTTAGTAATGATTATTATAAACAGTTTACTAAACTTCTCACGCCACATGTTTGTGACTTATTCAATTATATTGTATCCATTGGCTCAATTTCACGAAAATTGCTAGAAACCACTATCAAACCACCCCAAAACTGTGTTAACTGCTCGACAACCCTGCCAGCTATAGATCTATCTTCCTACTAAACACCAATACCCAACTTTATGCCAAAATTCTAGCTATGTGACTCTTCATCATTATCCCCTAATTGGTTCACATGGGCCAGGTGGAGTTTTTAGCTGGCAGACAGGCTTCAGAAAGTACACGCAATTTTATGATTTACTGCAATGGGAGGAGTACCATCAAACACCATCTCTGCTCATATCACTTGATGTGGAGATGGTGTTCAACAGAGTAGATTGGACCTACTTAAAAGCAGTCTTAGTAAAATGTGGCTTCTCAGAAGCTATCTTACAAGAAATAAATGCCCTATACGCTACTCCCAGTGCTAAAGTTATTACCTTGGGTATCCTGTCTGGCCCCTTTAGTATATATAATGGGGATCGCCATGGCTGCCCCTTTTAGCTCATAATGTTTTAGCCCCTGGCTCAATCCATCCATGCCAACCCATTTATTTGGGGTATCATAGTTGGTGATACTACAAACAAAATTGGCCTGCATGCCAATGACATAGTCATCTCCTTGACAAACCCTCACTCCCACACCTTCATCACACCCTAGATCTATTTAGCAAAGCTTCTCTCTACAAGGTCAACCTTTCTAAATCATCTATGTCTGCACCTGTGGTAGTGAGCCCTTGTAGATAGTCAACTTGGGGTTCCCCAGGCTTGGAGTCTAAGCCCCAGCCTGCTTCTTCACCAGAGCCCCAGATGGTAGGGATGGACATGCAGCAAGCTGGGACCAGGTCGCAGCCCCCGGGTATGTCCAGCTGAGGATGAGGAGACCACTTGCGGGATCAAAGTACAATGGGAGGAGACAAGTGGAAATCCGATAGACTAGCCGAGTTCAGGAAGGGCTGAAAACAAGCACAGTCAGAGAACAAAGCCGGGGTCGGTACACAAGTAGTCAATGCAGGATACAGGCAATAGCAACACACAGGAGCTCCGACAACTAGGAAGTTGCTCAGGCAAAGTGGCCTAGACTGAGCATGTCTTATATAGGCAGGAAAACAAGTAGGCGGACCAGGAAGTGATGGAAAGGAAGGAAATAAAACCCATAGAACAACAGCAGACAACGCTCATAGGTGAGCACAGACAAACACACATGTGAAAGGGATCAGGGACAGCACTGCAGCAGGAAGGTAAGAACACCATCAAGAAACTGCAGGCTAACTTGTGACAGTACCCCCCCCCCCCTTACAAGGTCTCCCCACTTTTTTAGGGCCATGCTTAAGCGGAAACTTCTGATGAAAAAATTCCAGAAGACGGGTTTGCAGAAAAATCAGTATAAGGAATCCAACGCCTCTCCTCAGGAGAGCTTGACTTCATGCTGATCAGAAGTAATCAATATTGTGGAAGGGTGACGATGAGGACGGGAAAATGGGAAAACCTGTTGATGATGTACAGTCTCAGAAGAGAAACATGGAAAACATTGGGGATTCTCAAATGTGAAGGGAGGCGAAGTTTAAAAGCAACAGAATTGACTTCACGGAGGATGGTAAAGGGCCCATTGAACCGAGGAGCAAATTTTATAGAGGGATATTCTTGGTAGAGAGCTAAACCTTGTCACCAGGGAGAAATTTGGGACTCACCCGGCGATGGCGATCTGCAGCAAAGGGAGACTCACCAGTACTGACACTGGAATGGTTATTAAGGGCAAACTCTGCCCAGGGTAGAAGGTCTACCCAATCATCCTGATGGGCCGAAATGAAGGCACGAATATAACGTTCCACCAGGGGCGGACTGACCATTTGAAAACTCGGGCAGTGCCCGAGGGCCCGGGGTCAGTAGGGGGCCCCATGAGATGCCCCTGGAACTTTTTTCATAGGCTTTTTTGAGTTTGGGAAAGGACACAGGGGCCCCATGATCCCCTATTGCCAGGGGGCCCCATGCGTTGTCAGTCCGCCCCTGCATTCCACGTTCTGGTTGACCCTTTCAGTTTGGTCATTAGACTGCTGATGAAAGGCTGAGAAGTCCAACTTGATTCCAAAGGATGTGGCCAGAGCCCTCCAGAAGCAAGCTGTAAATTGAACACCTCTATCAGAAACAATGTGTGAGGGCATACCGTGAAGACGGAAGATTTCCTCAATGAAGTTGGAAGCCAACGTGACGGCAGAAGGTAGTCCTGGAAGTGACGTTAAGTGGCACATTTTAGAAAACCTGTCCACAACCACCCAGATAACAGTGGAACCTGCAGACAGGGGTAGTTCAGAAATAAAGTCCAAGGTTCATCTGGAACAGGTAGAGGTAAAAAAAAGGAGACCTGCTGGGGCAGACATGGAGGACTTAGACTGCACACAAATGGAGCAAGCCTGAACATATTCTTCAACATCCTTCCACAGTGAGGGCCACCAGTAATGACGCTGCAGGAAGGCACAGGTTCGTTGCACCCCAGAATGTCCAGAGAGTTTAGAGTCCTGTGCCCATTTTACTAGCTTGGAGCAAAGGGCAGGGACCACAAAGGCAGGATGCGTTTTGGCTGAAGATGAGTGGTGGCCAGGATACGATTGGCAGAAATGATAGACTCCAGTTCAACATGACACTCAGAGTCAGCAATGTCAAATGATCTGGACAAGGCATCTGCACAGGCATATTTGGAACCGGGCCGGAAGGTAATGTCAAAGTTAAATCTGGCAAAGAAGAGAGCCCATCGTGCTTATCTGGGGTTCAAACGCCGGGCGGACTGGAGATACTGGAGGTTCTTATGATCAGTATAAATCATGCAATGTGGGGATTCCTCCAGCAGATGTCGCCATTCTTGCAGTGCCAGCTTTATTGCCAGCAGTTCCCAATCACCGATGGTGAAATTCTTTTCGGCATCCGAAAACTTCTTAGAGAAGAAAGCACAAGGACGGAGCTTACCATCATGCATTTAGAGAAGGACAGCCCCCACTCCCAAAGATGAAACATCTACCTCCAAGAAAAAAGGCTGGAAAATGTCTGGACATATGAGAATCGATGCAGAGAGAAAGGTGGACTTTAATCTGTGGAATGCCTCGACTGCCTCAGGAGGGCCGGTTCTGGCGTTGGAACCCTTTCGAGTCAAAGAAGTGATTGGGGCCACCAGCGAAGAATAGTCAGGAATGTACTGGCGATAGAAGTTGGTGAATCTCAAGAAGTGCTGTGTGGCTTTTAACCCAGAGGGCTGAGGCCAGTTGGAGATGGCTTGGAGTTTGGCAGGACCCATAAGCAGCCCTTTATCTGAGCATGTCTTATATAGGCAAACAAACAAGGAGGCAGGCCAGGAAGTGATGGAAGGGAAGGAAATAAAACCCAGAGAACAGCAGACAACACCCATAAGTGAACACAGACACACATGTGAAAGGGATCAGGAACAGCTTTGCAGCAAGGAGGCAAGAACACAAACAAGAAACTGCAGGCTAACTTGTGACAGGTAGGCTTTAATAAAAGTTCTAAAAATAGCATTGCTGCAAACACCTCTTTTTTGTGGGTCCCTAACTTTACGCTCCCTTACCTAGGTATCCAACTAATTGCTCCTACTTCCCAAATGATTCCTCTTAACTTTTCTACTGTTGTCTCCAAAATTCAAAAAGCTATACAAACTCTTCGACACATCCAAGCCTTCTGGGCAGGGTGGGTCACCCTATCCATAATGTTTCTCCTACCATATGTTCTATATCTCTCCCTTTTCTACAGTCTCACCTCCTCAAAATACAAGCCAACATAGCTTCCTTTATCTGGAATGAGAATAAAAATGTTGGGCCATCACTGCAGACTCTTGTGTAATACAGCTGAACACAAAGAAACAGTATGTGTATGTACACCTTGAAAGTGTAAATCTAGTTTACAACTGTCCAGAACAAGTGTCCTTTCCAGGTAAATTACATACCTTGCAATGATTTTAAAACATGTTTATTTATTTTTAATACTGTTTATTGGATTTTATCAAATATAAAAACCACAGAACAGGTTTTATCAATGGCTAAAGACTCAAGCATAACATTACCAGAATAAAAGATTCCTATATACATACAGTATATCACAGAAGTGAGTACACCCCTCACATTTATGTAAATATTTTATTATATCTTTTCATGTGACAACACTGAAGTAATGACACATTGCTACAATGTAAAGTAGTGAGTGTATACCATGTATAACAGTTTAAATTTGCTGTCCCCTCAAAATAACTCAACACACAGCCATTAATGTGTAAACTGCTGGCAACAAAAGTGAGTACACCCCTAAGTGAAAATGTCCAAATTGGGCCCAAAGTGGCAATATTTTATGTGGCCACCATTATTTTCCAGCACTGCCTTAACCCTCATGTGCATGGAGTTCTCTAGATCTTCACAGGTTGCCACTGGAATCCTCTTCCATTCCTCCATGACAACATCACGGAGCTGGTGGATGTTAGATACCTTGCGCTCCTTCACCTTCCATTTGAGGATGCCCCACAGAGGCCCAATAGGGTTTAGGTCTGGAAACATGCTTGGCCAGTCCATCACCTTTACCCTTAGCTTCTTTAGCAAGGCAGTGGTCGTCTTGGAGGTGTTTTTGGGGCTGTTATGTTGGAATACTGCCCTGCGGCCCAGTGCACTCAACTTCTTTGGTCGACCATGGCGAGGCCTGTTCTCAGTGGAACCTATCCTGTTACATGGCTGTATGGTCTTGGCCACCGTGTTGCAGCTCAGTTTTAGGGTTTTGGCAATCGTCTTATAGCCTAGGCCATCTTTATGTAGAGCAACAATTCTTTTTTTCAGATCCTCAGAGTTCTTTGCCATGAGGTGTCATGTTGAACTTTCAGTGACCAGTATGAGAGAATGAGAGCAATAACACCAAATTTAACACACTTGCTCCCCATTCACACCTGAAACCTTACAACACTAACAAGTCACATGACATCGGGGAGGGAAAATGGCTAATTGGGCCCAATTTGGACATTTTCACTTAGGGGTGTACTCACATTTGTTGCCAGTGGTTTAAACATTAATGGCTGTGTTGAGCTATTTTGAGGGGACAGCAAATCTACACTTATACAAGCTGTACACTCACTGCTTTACATTGTAGCAAAGTGTCTTTTCTTCAGTGCTGTCACATGAAAAGATAGAATAAAATTTTTACAAAAATGTGCTCACTTCTATAAGATACTGTACATATCAATCAATTATACACAATTAGCTTCATACATCTCTTTAGAGAGTCAAAAAAGGGGCCTCAATTTGACCTGAAGGGATAATAGGTCTCTCAATAACCAGCTTTTTTTGTTTTAAAAACTTGCTGCTCGATTCACCAACCTCCTTCTCATTCTTTTTTCTTAATATAAAGTTATGCATTCATTTTACTTTCAAATAGTTTTTATAGTAAATGCCTCAACACAATACAGGTCACTAAAGTAAAAAAGCAGTGAATTCTCTTATGATCAGACAATGGATACACAATATTAAATTACTTGTAGGATATAAACTAGTACCAAACAGTTCAGGACAATAATTATCAGATCCAAATGACAGAACATCCAATAACTTACAGTTTTCCATTTGCTGAAGTCAAAGAGTTACACAAAAAGCAGTGAAGCAGAACAAATATTAAACAACATAACAAAATATAATGTAACAAAACAAGCAGCAAGAACATGCCACTGAAAGGGTAAACTCAATTTAAATACATTATATATCTAAATTGTGTCCAGCATAACCATCTACTGGAAAATGTCAGAAGACTTTGCAATCTATAGGAAAAAAAGTTTTCATATAAATATGAGGAATTAACTCTATGGAAAACCTCTGAGATATTAGAAGATAAGTTTGATTTCCATTTGCTAGTTATGGTTAGGTGAGCTGCGTAAAATATGTGGGAACTTACTGTATGGAACTGCATTGAACAAAATACGATTCCTCCTGCGCTCCAGGACCCAGGACAGTGGCGAGTAGGTGAAATCAAACCCAAACGAAACGACCACCAGAGCATGAAAGGTCATGCAGCTCCGAAACAAGGCTGGGGAAGCCCGAATAATACTGCAAAGTGAAAAAAACAAGAAGCGCACCAACCTTGCGCATTACCTCAGTAACCAAAATTTATTAGTAAAGGAATGGTACTCACAAACAGCGAATTAAAACAGGCATGTAAGTCCTCCAAGGGACTTCAGAGACAAGAGGCCAGCGCGAATACCATCATGACCCCCAGTACAGTACTCAGTACAGCTGATGCGTTTCAAAGGTCGTACCTTCTTCCTCAGAGGAATAAGGTACGACCTTCGAAACGCGTCAGCTGTACTGAGTAACTACCCCCATGATGGGATTCATGCTGGCCTCTTGTCTCTGAAGTCCCTTGGAGGACTTATATGCCAGTTTTTATTCGCTGTT
The DNA here is from genome assembly GCF_062004578.1 of Staurois parvus. Taxonomy (NCBI): domain Eukaryota; kingdom Metazoa; phylum Chordata; class Amphibia; order Anura; family Ranidae; genus Staurois; species Staurois parvus. Next base: position 12,022,480 of record NW_028317876.1, read on the forward strand.
TGTGAGTACCATTCCTTTACTAATAAATTTTGGTTACTGAGGTAATGCGCAAGGTTGGTGCGCTTCTTGTTTTTTTCACTTTGTGGAACTGCATTGAGACACAGTCCATAGTCAGGTTAATAGTGCTAAAATTGGAGAAGGGGGAAGGATTACACCTGTCACTCTAGCAATTAAGGAGAATACCTCCCTCCAGAAGCTATGCAAGCTTTTGCACCCTACAGAGTATGCAATAGATTCCCCACCTTGCCACACTGACGCCAGCATAGGGAAAAAGTATCAGGGTAGACTTTAGATCATTTGAAGGCAGTTAAAAAGCTCCTATGAAGCAATTTAAGATAAATATCCCAGTTCTGCACACAATGGGAGGATTTAAAAGGTATTAAAGATATCATGTTTCCAATCAGACAGTGAATATGTACGATAAAGTAACTTTTCTCAAGACAACATGCTGGAGGTTTTGGTGAGGGTCTCATTGTTTTGTAGCTAAGAGTAAAAGCGGGAAATGCCTTCTTTTTTAACTGGCCTATTATTAAATTCTCTCCAGATATTAGAGTTCAAAGGCAATTGCAAAAAAAGGATGTTTATGATGAAAAAACCTTAAAGTGTTAGTAAACCCAGGACCCTGCATTCACTATATCTGGTCTCCCACAGTACACAGAACACGGAAGTGCAATTATTTTAGTAAATATAAACTGATAAATACCTTTTCTCATCAGTAGTTACAGCAGTCTTGGGACTTCTATCCGTGTTCAGCCGAGCACATGTTACAGCTTGTAGGAGGAGTTTTAATTCTGCTCTAGGAGAATGCAGGACCCCTGACCTCTATCTGGACAGTGCTGATTGGCCCTGTGCTGATCACATGCACTCTCCCAAGAATAAAAAACCTCTTTAGCAATACATACCAAACTGAGTATGTGCAGAGTGTCTCCACAGGGTATGTCTTAACAGGAGATAAGAGAGGAACACTGGACAAAGAGGATCAGAGAAGTCAGGATCAAACATCCTTTTTACACAATGCTGAGGATTAACTCCTTAGGTTCCACAGTGAGTATAACAAGCATGCTTTACTGCATATACAGACTGATTTTACTTTTGTGGGTTTAGTAACACTTTAACTGTATATAATGGAAGGAATCATCTCCCATTGCATTCAATGGGAGATCTTTAAGATATTTGTAACCTTGTTGCGAACATGTATGAACTCAAAATGATGGTATTAAATGTTCATACATAGAAAGAAGAATGTCAATGAGCAACTGTTTAGAGTGAGATTTTGTTTTTTGTAAAATTGAATCCCACTTTTGTAATGTTGCTTGTATTGAAGGCACATCAGGACAGAACGTTTCCTGATGTCCTGTAGATCTGGCTAATAACAATGATAGGAGATCTCTTTCCTGGAGTAATGCTTTTTCTATAGACACTCATAATCGGTCAGGAGGATTGTCAAACCATGCATATATCTGTGCTAACAGAACTGCAAAATGAGTAATTACATAAAACTTGAAAACCAACTCCTCCAAAACTAGTCGATATGGAAAAGGCCAGTTTGGGGGCTTTACTTTACCAAATATATTGTCTAAAAGGTTTATCTACAGTGGAAAAGAAGCTAAGCAGTATGGGAATAGGAAAAGTCCTAAAATAATATAAAAGTTTAGGGAGAACTAACATTTTCAAAGATGCAATACGACCAAGCCAAGTCAGTGCAATATACTGTAAGTCAATTTTGATAGACTGGATGAGGTTGGGGAAATTAACCATATTTGCGGTCGCTGAAGAGGATACTAAATTAATACCTAAATAGGTTATTTTACATGTCTCACATTTAAACAGGAAGTGGGATTTAAAAATGTAAGTGATGAGGAATCCATCCTTATGGGCAGAATAGAGGACTTAGTCATATTTAGTTTATAAAAGGAGGCAGCACTAAATCTGTCCAGAACTTTTTTTACTTTAACCAGGGAAGGGGTGGGATTTGTAAGAGTAAGAATTACATAATTGGTGAATAGGCCAATTTTGTGAACATTTGAGGCTACGTTTATGCTTCAAATGTTGGGATCTGTTCTAATTACTTCTGCCAGGGGCTCCATTTTTAATTTTAATGAAAAGAGCAAAGGAGACAGCGGACAGCGGACAGCGGACAGCCCTGATGTGTACAATTAGTTATCTGGAAATTGCCAGAGAATAAACTCGATGTATATACGTGTCTGTTGGGTTAGAGTATAAGACCAAAATAGCCAATTTAACAAAACCCTGAAAACCAAATTTACATAATGTGGCTTGTAGGTATCCCCAATGCACCCTATCAAATGCTTTTTCTGCATCGAATGTGAGGATTACTGTAGGGGTTTTCCAGTTCTCTTCCACTTGAAATTATACATGCATCAAGTGCCATCCGGGGCTTGTCTTCCTTTAACAAAGCCTACCTGATCAGATTTAACAAGAGTAGAAGTAATATCAGTTAGTCTACAAGCTAAAATTTTGTAAAAATGTTTAAGTCAGTATTTATAAGTGATATAGGCCTAAAGTTTTGAGGGGTATCTGACTCCTTCACTGGTTTTTATAATTGTAGCATGTAGCGCTTCTTGAGGGAAAAGGGTGTAGGATACTGCATGATTAAATACTTTTTTTCAGTTTTAGTAGGGAACTAAAACTTCTGAGTAAGTTTTATAATAGTCAGCCATAAAACCGTCAGCCCCATGGGATTTACATATTTTTGGGTAGAGATTTGATAGTTTTAAAGATCTTATCATCTGAGATAGGAGCATTCAATTGTTTTAGGGCATCAAAAAGCACTGAGGGGAGAGACAAGTCCTGGATAATTAAATTTGTAGGTTGAGGAGTGTTGGTATAACTCTGTAAATTGTATAGCTTTTTGTAATATTTTTGAAAAGTGTTGGCAATATCCTTGGGATGATATACTTTAGTATGAGTATCTGGATCAGACATAGAGATTAAAGTGGAGCAAGTTTGTCTATTCCTGAGTTAATTAGCCAAGAAATTGCCAGCTTTGATTCCTTGAGAGTAATGGAGTGCCTCAAGATGTCTCAAGGATTTTTCATGATCTGAGATAAGAATGAGTTTTACATACATTCAAAGAAATGTTATCTCAGTGTATAAAGAAGTACTTAGAGTTTTTTATGTTGAGATTCATGATGTTGTATCTTAGCCAATAGATCAGTAATCACTTGCATCTTTCTCCCCTTTTCCCTAGCAGCCATTTTTTATTAACAGACCTCTATAGTAAGCTTTATGTGCACACCAAATTGAGAAAGTATTGACTTTAGAAGAAGAGTTCCTAAAAAAGAAATCCTTCAAATAATTTCTTATAGAGTCCCTAAAAGGTGCTTTAGTGAAGTGAGATGCATTGTTACACCACATATAAGCTGGATTGGCCATTTTCTTTTCATTTATAGAAATCAAGAAGGGAGCATGGTCCAACCAAGTGATGGAGTGGATAGTGTCGGACATGAGGCTAATCAGAAACATTAGGTTGGATGGAAACATCCATTAGTGTATAGGACTTATGAGGTGCAGAGTAGTATGTAAAGTCTCTATCTGTCAAGTTAAGGCATCTCCAGATATCAAGTAAATTTGAAGGATCTGAGAGTCCCGATTGGCGTCTACCACAGAGTCGAAGTCCCCATATAGAAATAGCATTCCTTTTTTAATTTTCTGGATTTTACGCATCAGAGAGTGCAAATAAAGTGGATTGTCCCACATAGAAGCATAGGAGCATAGAGTTCAACTATGGTATAGGTAATGTTATTAAGGTCGCAGACTAAAAGATGATACGACCGTGTGGGTCAAAAAAAGATCATCATGAAGGCAGAATGATACAGAATTTTTATGGCAAAAATACATTACTTGTGCATTTAGGTGGTTTACAAGCAATAAATTGGGTTTCTTGAAGGCAGATCACATCTCCATGTAACCGTTTGGCCTCTTGCCACATAGTCTTTCTTTTATAGGGGCTGTTTAAGCCATGAACATTTATGGAAACTACTTTAAGCACCATGATGCCTTGCAATTAAGAAGAAAGAAGAATGCAGTGCAAAGTCATAAAAGGAATGCATATAATGAGGTGTGGCAAATGGAGGGCTCAGCGCTCCAGTATTGTAGGTGTGAAAGACTAGTAAATTACTGTATTATTGTATACATTTTTACTGTATAAATGCAAGAAAAAAAAAAAATTAAACATAGTTCAAAGGTCATAGAGCTAAAAAAACAAAATACACATCTCAGTGAGCAGTAAATTCCTCATTTTCTACTGGGAGACATTTGCTCTACAGAGCCACACAGCATAAAACAACTGAACAGGTGCTGTAATAAAAAAAATGCCAAGAGGAACATCAACCAACTTGTTCCCATTCCGTTTCAACATTTTGTGGAGTAGATTTAGCAGGACGAGAATCATTCTCATCTGGTATTAGGCCCCATTTTTCTGCCAGCTTAAACCCCTCCACCACTGAAGACACAGTATATGATCGTTTATCCCATGTGATTAGCAGTTTAGCAGGAAATCCCCATCTGTATGTAACACTGTGGTTACAAAGCAGTTTGGTCAGAGATACCAATTGTTTGCAGGGCAGTATGGTGTGCTGAGATCAGAAAACAGTGAGATGCCTGTATAGGGATCTGGTAAATATGGGGCTTAAGAAACCTATGGGTTCAATCTACTATCACCTCACACTCTGGAGTATCAGGCAAAAGTTTAGAGATCATTTGTTGGACATAATGTCTGAGATATGAGGGGGCGGGGAGCTCCATTATTCCTCTAAACTTTACATTATTCCTGCGTGCACGGTCCTCAAGATCCACTTTCTTAGGTTTCATGGCCTTTAATTATTCCTTCACATCATTATGGGCATCAACTAACTCATTTTGAGAAACAGCAAAGTCCCTCATCTTACTTTCCACATGGTTAACACTCTCCCCAACAGCCTCTACATCAGCTTTAACTTGTGTGACTAAAGATAGAAGATCCCTGTGAAGTGAGCACCTTAGGGACACCATCATATCTTTGAGGACTGTTTCAGATGTAGGTTGTCCAGCTGTAGGATAATCATCAATAAACTCAATTAATTCTCTGTTGTTTTCTGAAGTATCCCCTTTAGAGTGCTCACCTGCATACAATACATGTGCTTAGGAGAGATCTTAGTGCTGGATTTAACAGGGCTAGTCAGCGGAGTACCTCTATGAGAAGATCAGCCTCCAGTCCTGTTATGCCTTCATTTTAAACACCTGTAGCATTTTCAGTGTTGTAATGACAAATGCTACAGCATCAGCATCTATATAGTACCTTGGCTCAATTAAACTCCTATTGCCTGGACATTTATGAAATTTGACTTTGTATCAGAGTCTCTACAATTAAGCCCATAAAGATTCAACACGTTAGAGTGGAATGGCTTCAAGTCAGGACATTTGTCAGCTGGTTTGTCTGACTGCAAAAAAGCTGATTTTACTGCAGTGATGTAATCAATGTATGGCCGATCATTCCTCTGATGCTATCGTCCAGAGTGCATTGATGTGCTTGTGGGCAGACACTTGAAACACCTCGGACAATGTAGGTTATATGGGCACTGGAGTGGTGTTATCTGTTATCTTTTATGCCTTCTACTAATTGTGAAATTTGACTTGGGTGTAGATTGGCACTGGTAGCTTTGGGTGCTGATGTTATTGTGCATACTTGCAAATTATTGCAGGACCCAAGGGAAGGGGGATAATATGGTTAGTTATGATTTAAATGAGAGTTAGAAGATGGGTTAAAGTTTGGGGAAATAAATCCTAACTTTAGGATATCATCCCCCTCAAACTAACCCCTGGTGTGAAAAAAAAACTATCCAAATGCCCTCTTTACTTACCTCAAGCTATGGTCACATGGTGATCCTTCTCTCTTCTTCTGTTTACTTCCTGGAGCCCTTCTTTGGATGTCCACTGAACACATGCCATCTGGACATCTCCTATTGGTGGAGGTGACACCTCTAGTGGCCAGGTCCTCTCCCATAGCACCCTCAGACAGGATAACTCACAGGGACAGTAAGGGGACCAGCACCCAAAAAGATAATTACCAGGAAAAAAACACCAGGTTCCCAGGGTAGGATATTGGCTGTGCTAATACAGGAAATGCAATTTTGATTCATTATTTGGCAGGGTAAAAGGGTTTAGAGTTGAGACTGAGGAGTAAGGTGGTTGAGGTAAATTTAATTTTTGCCTAAAGTTGGGCTTTAAAGTTACAGGGATGGGAAGAGTTATTAAAGCTTTAATAGAGTAAGTGGTCAGGAGTTAAGTTTAAGGGTTGGGCTAAAGCTTACAGTTAGGGGGGTGTAAGGTTAGTTATATTTGCATCACACTCACTTTAGTATTAGAACTAGTATTAGAACACATCTCTATGACATGACTGCATTTTGTGATTAGAAGCTACTGTATGTTAAGTTGATTATTTCCTACACCACATTTTTCCCACTTTCTCCTCATAATTGTAAATTCAGAAAAAAATGGAGAGCTGTGACATATTTGGGTATCTTTCTGAGATAAGGGATATTGATATCTGATATGTTAAGTATTCATGCATTTGGCGTTAGTGCATTTTATTGACCAGAATATTAATTTATTCTTGCCGGTAGATTGCATTAACACGTGAATGTGCGTTTTTTCAGCCCAAGTGTTCCTCTCTGACTGCTCAAGTGAGGTTTTGTTTTCTGCCTGTAAGCATCTAAGCGTGCATAGACACATGGGGTTGATTTCCGATCAGTTTACAGGTTTTTTTTTCAAAGCCTAATTGGATAAGTTGAAGTTAGAAGCTGACTAGCTACCATGCACAGCTGCACCAGATTTTACACTCTCCAGTTTTAGGAAATCAATCCCAAAGGCTAACATGTAGAGGCATTTAGAGGCAGAAAAAAAATGCCAAACACATGTAAAACAGGCCTTATTGTGTAAAAATATGTAACATGAGGCCTTAATATGTAAACTCTGTGCTTATACTTACAAGTGAAAATAGTTTAACAAACCTTCCAGGTATCAAAATTGAGGGAAATAGTAGACATTGTGTGACACTAACATGAGGAAACTGTGTGACACTAAAACAAGGAAGAATCTGGTTGAAAATCATAAAAGTTGCCAGAGATGAGGAAAAGCCTTTCCCTGGCTCTGACATTTACTGTTCTGACATTCACTATTTCACTGTTGTGACAGGCAGCAGTTGGAGAGATATGGCAACTGCTATGGTGTCAGGCGATCACAGTGCTAAGTACCCAGGGCACACCCCAGGAGTTTTGAGACACATACACTGGATGTATGGCACTAATGACGCTACTGCTGAAAAGAATATTTGAGAGGATAATGGAAGAAAATCTCTAAAGTAATAAAAAAATTGTAATAAAAAAATCAGGTACAGAACTAATCATTTTGTTTTGTTGGCCAACAAAAGTATAAGAGCTAAACAGAAAAATCAGGAAAAATAGCAAGAAATATTTTTGATCAACTTCATTGTAATACATAATCTTGACTTGTATGGAACAGAAAATAATAGTATTTTACATCTGAAAGCAAATCAAACAGCAAAAAGTAATTTCATATGTAATGTATTAGTTTAATTTCATAATCTTCATGAAGTCGGCTATTAATTGTAATTACTTTAGTGATCATGTGTACTTTTCTGTTCATATTTGTGTCAGCTAAATTGTTTCTCATTGTTTTACTGGTGATGTCAGTTTCAAAAGATACCAAGATATTAATTGCTATATATTTACTTGACTGCTGCTTAAAATAGTTGTAAACCTCTGGCATGAAATATGAACAAAGCATCTCCCTCTATAGTGTGTACTTGTCTACAGCCAGAACACTAAGTGTGAGTTCTGTCTGCTGCCTCAATCCTCTGCTACCTACAGACCTGCTTGTAATTTCTCACAAGTTTTCCTGACTCCAGGGGAGGGAGCTCTAGCACACAGCCTATGACTGATAAGCTCAGCTCTGTTCTGCTTTGTGACGTGGGTCTGTCCCTTCCCTCCATATAGCTCTCAGCTCCCCTCACTGAGTGTAACTTCAGTTTCCCACCCCCTGTTTTTTGAAAGCTCAGACAATCTGTATACATTCTGCAATTTGAATGTCTGTAAAGAAGATAAGAAGATGATGTCTGTAAAGAAGATAATACCAGGTACAACTTATGTAGGAGGACTTGTTTCATCTCTGTGTAGCCACTTCACTGGGTATGTGTACAACCGCTTTAAGATAGCACATACCTATTTACAATGTATTATTATTATTATACAGGATGTATATAGCGCCATCAGTTTGCTCAGCACTTTACAATATAAAGGGAGATAATACAGTTCAATACAAGAGGGATTTGAGGGCCCTGCTCCTTGGAGCTTACAATGTACATTTAATGGTGCTAGATATCATATATTTTTACAAAGTACACATCTGCAGTCATCATTTTGACATTTGGTTAAATGTAATTTTTTTTTAAATTGTACTTGTAGTAACCATACCACATGGTGTAACCATATAGTGAAACTTATGAATAGGTACAGTTGATCCATCTGCACCACATCCCTAGTCCATAAAGCGAGAATCAAACAAGAAAAAGTATTTGGGATTTTAAAAGTGCAAAAATTCCCCCAGGATACAGACATGCACAAATATATATATATATATATACAGTCATGGCCGAAATTGTTGGCACCCTTGATATTTCTCCAGGAAATCATGTATTTCTCACGAAACGTATTGCATTAACACATGTTTTGCTATACACATGTTTATTCCCTTTGTGTGTATTGGGACAAAACAAAAAAAGGGAGGAAAGAAAGCAAATTCGACATAATGTCACACAAACCTCCAAAAATGGGCTGGACAAAAGTATTGGCACCCTTTCACAACTGCGGATAAATAAGAATGTTACAAGCATGTGATGCTCCTGTAAACTCACCTGGGGCAAGTAACAGGTGTGGGCAATATAGAAATCACACCTGAAAGCAGATAAAAAGGAGAGACGTTCACTTAACCTTTGCATTGTGTGTCTGTCTGTGCCACACTAAGCATGGACAACAGAAAGAGGAGACGAGAACTGTCTGAGGACCTGAGAACCAAAATTGTGGCAAAATATCAACAATCTCAAGGTTACAAGTCCATCTCCAGAGAACTAGATTTGCCTTTGTCCACAGTGCGCAACATTATCAAGAAGTTTGCAACCCATGGCACTGTAGCTAATCTCCCTGGTCGTGGACGGATGAGGAAAATTGATGAAAGATTGCAACGCAGAATAGTCCGGATGGTGGATAAGCAGCCCCAAACATGTTCCAAAGACATTCAAGCTGTCCTGCAGGCTCAGGGAGCATCAGTGTCAGCGCGAACTATCCGTCGACATTTAAATGAAATGAAACGCTATGGCAGGAGACCCAGGAGGACCCCACTGCTGACACAGAGACATAAAAAAGCAAGACTACAGTTTGCCAAAATGTACTTGAGTAAGCCAAAAGCCTTCTGGGAAAACGTCTTGTGGACAGATGAGACCAAGATAGAGCTTTTCGGTAAAGCACATCATTCTACTGTTTACCGAAAACGGAATGAGGCCTACAAAGAACAAAACACAGTACCTACGGTAAAATATGGTGGAGGTTCAATGATGTTTTGGGGTTGTTTTGCTGCCTCTGGCACTGGGTGCCTTGACTGTGTGCAAGGCATCATGAAATCTGAGGATTACCAAAGGATTTTGGGTCGCACTGTAGGGCCCAGTGTCAGAAAGCTGGGTTTGCGTCCAAGATCCTGGGTCTTCCAGCAGGACAATGACCCCAAACATACGTCAAAAAGCACTCAGAAATGGATGGCAAAGAAGCGCTGGAGAGTTCTGAAGTGGCCAGCAATGAGCCCAGATCTAAATCCCATTGAACACCTGTGGAGAGATCTTAAAATTGCTGTTGGGAAAAGGTGTCCTTCCAATAAGAGAGACCTGGAGCTGTTTGCAAAGGAAGAGTGGTCCAAAATTCCGGGTGAGAGGTGTCAGAAGCTTATTGATGGTTATAGGAAGCGACTGATTTCAGTTATGTTTTCCAAAGGGTGTGCAACCAAATATTAAGTTAAGGGTGCCAATACTTTTGTCCAGCCCATTTTTGGGGTTTTGTGTGACATTATGTCATATTTGCTTTTCTGCCTCTGTTTTATATTTGTTCCAATACATACAAAGGGAATAAACATGTGTATAGCAAAACATGTGTTAATGCAATACCTTTTTTGTGTGAAATACTTGATTTTCAGGAAAAATATCAAGGGTGCCAACAATTTCGGCCATGACTGTATATATAAAAATCGAGTTTCATTACACAATATGCTAAAAACACAGACATATTTCTCTAATAGTAAAAGCATAAAGATATCAATGACCTTAAGCGCTATTCACCCTAAACCACCTTCCTGAAAAGATATATGAGATGATGGAACAGCTATGAACTTAATGAGCTGATTGATGAAAAATCTTATGGAGGGTGGTAAAACCCAATGCATTTCACCAGATAAGCTTCTTCAGGGGTTTAAATATAGGGAAAAAAAGCACTGCAAATATACAAAAACCCATAAAAGTACTCACTGAATTATAACATTTTTGAGTATAAACATTTCACCAAAAATCACCTTATTTAAATATACCTGTTCTGGGGGGGGGGGGTGACGCAACAGAGTGCAGAGTTGGGGGGGGTTGCTACGTACATAGACCAGAATGCAGTGGTGTGCTGCATTCAGAGTGCAGTGTTCAGGGGTGTGCTACACACAGAATACAGAGTTCAGCCTTCTTCCACAGCTGCTTACCTTAGCATCCTCCAGTCCACATCTCACTTTCACCCCTTTTCAGCTCTGACCTCTGCATGCAACCCTCCCTCTACTGCCACCATCCTCCCCCCCTTAAAAGATCCATCATCTTTCACATGTCTTTTGTTGCTGCATTAGGCTGAAGCACCCTGCCAGTTCTAGTACCTCCCCGTACACTTTAGGTGGCCCCATCTCTCTCACTTGCAGGCAGACCATCCAGCGGGGGTGTCATCATCCACCCTACACCCCAGGCATCTGCATCTCCTTTGATCCAAACCTTCACTCATTGGTAGCCGCTCAAGAGATCAGATCTGTGGGAGCTGTTGGGAGACAAGTTGTCACTTGTAAACTCAGAAGCTGGCCTTCTGTGTTTACAAGTGATAGGATTGAGCAGGGAACAGAGGGCCTGAGCCCCAAGTGGTGGAACTGAGTTCCACCAAGTTCCCCAAAAAGCCCCAATTAAGAAACAAATTTTCCATGTGTACACCTTTGCACTTGACATATGTGATGATCCCAGATGGCTTTTCAATATAGATGAAGGGTGCAAATATCACTTGCGAATTTCTGTGTTGGCTATTATTGAGTTGCACACATTTTTTATGTGGCCCCTATTGCTTAACTAACTAAATCTATAATGTTAATGTTCTGGTGAGGTGGGCCTGTCAGCATTAGAAGACTGATCCATTTTACAAATCAATCCCACATACTTTCAGAAGTGTATGCATACATGCTTGCAGCCCACTCAAGATTGTGAATTTGAATATTCACTTTATACCTGCTGAGACCTTTCTGTTATTAAAGGCCAGGTGAAAAGGCCTGTGTCAGCATCAACTCAGAGGACCAAAGAATTCCATCATCGTACAGTGATCACCTGAGATAAAAGTACTACCTAAATACTAATGTGCCAGAAAATATGTCTCCTAATTCCCCTCTTTGTCGAGGAGTATAGGTACTGACAAAAAATGCCAAAAAAAGAAAAAAAGACAGTTGCACTTGCATAACCTACCCTCTAATTGTGTACTTTTTACTAAATGGTGTTTATGCATGTAGAAAGCAATGTCCAAAATGGACCTCTCCCTTGAAAGGACTTAATCCATCACATACTTTGTAAATTAACAAGTGCTGACATTCACAATAGTGCTCAAACCAGTGATGATAAGTCATTCTGATAACATTTGATGTGTCTAATGCAATGAAATTAAACACGCAGACATTTCTATATGTGACAGTTTTTTAGTACCTTTGTTACAGTACATAGCACATGGCAGCTGATTATTTCTGTATTCTGTTGAGGCATTTGAATATTAAAGTCTTCCTTTTTATCTGTAGAACTAAAGCCATGCCTCCAGACTTGGCCTTGAGTTAGTCTCTGAGGGGCTGAGGTCAGTTTGCATGTTTCATCTTGAATGACAGTCCCATATTACAGTAAAGTGGGAAGAGGTCATTTTGAAAACTTCAAAAGATGTTATGGCATGAAATTCAAATTCCAATAATAATGCAATTTTTGTATGTGTCAGCTAATCAGAGATTTGTTAATTTGCCTTTTTAATTACATTTACAAAAGAACAAAACAGCTAATAATGCATTTCCCTTGATTGCATTTATTGTTACATTTCAAGGGCTTCTAGAAAAAAAGCAGAGGATGCTTGACAATTTCGTACATTCTCTGCTTTTTAAAGAGCAAAGGGTTGTTCTGTCATAAATGAACTATGAACAATAACTTAACCTTTTTGGTTCATATTTGAAACAGAGCCTTGTAAAATTGTATTCAATAATGCTACAAATTCTAATGGACAGAATGCAGGTAAATACAGTTCTTAAAGGCTAAAATGCTTACTGGCTAACAATGATTTTCGGTTTCATTAGGAAACAACACAATAAGCAGATAAAAAAGTAAACTTGTGATTAATTGGGGTTGATTTACAAAAACCTGAACGTGCAAAATCTGGTGCAAACCTGCATAGAAACCAATCAGCTTTCAGGGTTTTTTTTTGTCAACGCTAAGATGGAAATTGCCCATGTGTTCACAAACAGATAAAAATGTAAATGTGTGGATTCATTGGAGCTGATTTACAAAAATCTGAGAGTGCAAAATCTGGTGCAACTCTTCATAGAAACAAATCAGCTTCCAGGTTTTGTTGTCAAAGCGTAATTGAACAAGTTAGAAGCTGACTGGCTGCAAAGCACAGCCTTACCAGATTTTGTACTCTCTAATTTTTGTAAATCAACACCATTGTCTTCATGGTTTAATTGCAAATAATTGACAATGAAGAAATACAACAGGGCTAATGTATTTATATTTAATAAAGAAGATGCTGCTTTTAGCTCCTTCAAATGCTTGTCAATACTGATGAGCAAAAAAAATCAAAATTCTGGCAGCACAGTGGCTAAATGGTTAGCAATTCCACCTGGCAGTACTAGGGTCGTTGGTTCGAATTCACCTGTCTGGAGTTTGCATGTTCTCCCTGTGCCTGCATCAGTTTCCTCCAGGTACTCTGGTTTCCTCCCACACTCCAAAGACATGCTGGTAGGTTAATTGGTTCCTGTCTAAATTGTCCCTAGTATGTGTATGTATGAATGTGAGTTAGGGACCTTAGATTGTACGCCCCTTGAGGGTTAGGGACTGATATGAATGTACAATATATGTATGTAAAGCGCTGCGTAAATTGATGGCGCTATATAAGTACCTTTAATAAATAAATAATAATAAAAAAATAATAATAAATCATAAATCAAAATTCCTGAATTTTCCAAACCAAAAAAAAAATTGGCACACTTGGGAACTGTTATGTATTGCCAGGATTGTGGACCCTCTGCACAGTATGCATGTAGGTGTGGGGGTGAGACCTAAGAAGGGCCAAAGTACAGAGTCTAAGGAGCCACCTAATATTCACCAGAGCACCCCGCAGTGGGTGATGGGCTTTACTACAGGAATGATTCTTTGTTGTGACCATCGGACATACTCATGCAGATGGCAGCTGATCAGGGAAAGAACCAGATCAAGGCACCAAAATAATAAGCAATATTAGAAACATGTATATACCAAAGGTTAGAACAAGCCAAAGCTTTGCATGGCCAGGTACAAGGCTAAGATTGATAACTGGAGAGACAGGAATAATAGAACCCAGGGCCACATGAGCCCAAGAGTCATGAACATGGGCAGACAGGGTGACAGATGCAAACGTACATATTTGCCAGCACCCCACGGAACGCAATATGGTCCAAAAAGGTTTTTATCCTAAAAAGGTCACATCACAAAGAAAAATGCAATGTTTTGGAGTCATGCACGACCCCTTTGTCAGCCATGGGGTTTGTGCTAATGGTTCTCCTTAGGCCTATGTTTATGCTAGTTTTATGGCGCCTGTAAAGTTTCTCATGTGGAAGTCCAGGGTATTTGAGATAAACGTAAGCATTCAGCTTTGTTCAACTGTCTCAAATCCCATTGGACGGATATTGTTATTTTGGTCAAAATGCATATTACAGGTCATTTTCAACTTGCTCTGAAGCATCCGTAGATAGGCTGGGCCTACCATGCCATACACACCCTGTATTCCCATTGGTTTCAGTATTAGTGATCAAAATGGTACAATTTGAACTGATCCAGCTTAGCTCAGACCTCCATGGCAAATACATCTTTATACATGTGAGGCTGTATGGGTGTCCTTGCCTAATCCTGGCTTGCTACATCCCACCCCTTATAATTCTGTTGTGGTCAGTGAGAGATTTCTTTTCATGGCACTGAACCTTACAGTGCCCACCATATGGCTGGGAGACTTCAATATGGTATTACACCCTGCCCTGGATTGTCTCCATGTAGCCACAGACCCCCCCCCATTGTGACAACAACTAGACTTAGTCAACTGTTTGCAGATTTTGCTCTGACAGATACACGGCGACAATACCCTCACATACTGGCGTTCTCTTGTTTTTTGGTGACACATTCCCCCATGTCCTATATAGACTTTATAGTCATGTCCATAGTCTTACTACCTCTACTAGAGGATGCATGTTTTCATTCTAGAATACTATCAGATCATGGCCCGTACTGGGTAACTACATTTAGCCCCACAAGCAACGCAACTCCCCCCCCCCCATAGCAGTTACACCCATTTTGGCTTTCTGCTTTAGCGGATCACGAAGATATCCAATGGAAACTATATTATTATTTTCATTGTTAATCGTAATACAGCTTCTGTGGGTTCCATTGGGGACTCATTTAAATTATATGCTCACTTCGTCCTCTCGACATATTCTGTTGTGGTGGAGGATGTGCTCGTCGTATGGGCTGGCACATATGAAGAATTGAAGGCTTCATGGAATTTCTCTCAGACAACAAATTTAATCTCAAGTTTACCATTCAGGCAAACCAACAAAAAATTACATTTTTGGATGTGTACCTATCATTTGACTTGGATGGTTCTGTGTATACCATGCTATACCGCAAAGATACTGTCACATACCTGATTGGAGACTGAAATGACGAGGGTGGCCTCACTTGTGTCACTAGCCCTGACTGGGAATTCTTTTACAGATACAGCTGGCAATGCAATTTTACATGCTTCTAGCTCTCATTTTCCCCGTTTGATAAGAAGCATACCTTACAGTCAATACCTCAAACTATGCAGAAATTGTGATTTTGAAATGGAGGTGAAAGCACTCTAAACAAGACGATTGGCCTGAAGTTATAATAAGAAATTGCTTAAAAAGTCCTATCAAAGAGCTAATGTTAAGTAAAGGAAGGAACTAATTTAAAAATCAAAAACTAATACTAATACCACCAAAGTTATTACTAGATTTAGTGCACATCAGGATAATTTTCACCACATTTTGACTCAGAACAGGCATATTCTAACAGAGGATGAAACTAATGCCAAGTTTGTTGGAGAACGTCCTGAAATAATATTTTGGAAAAGTCACTCTCTCCATTATAATCTTGTGTCCAGTCATTTGAAACCTCTAGAGATTCTGGAGACGTCCCAACAAAGGGCTGGGACATATCGATGTGGAGAGTGTGAATATTGCCTTTAGATCCAAGAGGGAGAATGGTTCCCCCTTCCTGGTGGAGGCGTCTTTAGATCTTGGAACTATGTCAACTGTAAGACCATAGGGATTGTGCATTTGATGACTTGTAGGTGTGGGGCTTTCTACGTCAACAAGATAAAGAGAGCCTTCTGCTGCAGGATCCAGGATCATCTTTATTATATAGATGCGGGTCTATTATACACCCCTGTTGGCAGACATGTTGGTCTGGTACATGGATATGATCCCAATGTTATTTTATTTTGTGCCTTGGATAGGATCTATATAGACCCCAGGAGGGTGACTTTGAAATCCTACTGAGAGAGACCTGATGGATTTATAATCTAAGGGCTACTCACCCTCCAGGGTAAAATACTGCACTTATGTTTATACCATTTTTGTAATTACTAATAGGCGTTCCCCCCCCCCATTTTTTTAAATATATACTGTTGTGCAATTTTGGAATTTTGTAAATATTTTATTGTGTATTGATCTGTGTCTGCTACCGTGGGGGAGGGTGGGGGGTAGGTTGTATCCTCTTTTTGCCCTAGCTATTGGTTGGATATTCGGGCACAGGCTGCTTGTGGTGGTGGGGGGGGGGTTAGTTTCCTTCTCCACTCCATCCATAGACAGTGCCAATGGAACCAGCCTTTGGTATGCACTGCGCTCCTCTTCCAGCTGCTGCTATGTCGGTGGTTCATGCAGACAGAAGCATGCGCACCATGTTGCTGGGTGTTGGGCGTGGTGTCCCACCCACTGGGGCCATATAGGGGAGAGGTGACCGCTGAGCTAGATCTGATTACCGGGCTGCCTTTTTTTCTTGGGACGCTTGACTGGGCTATGGGCCATGAGGCGCTGGGCTCAACCTCTTATTGGTATTATATGAGTGCTCTTGCAAATACCTATACTGATCATTTGTGGATCTCAAATTTGGCAGCAGATTTTAGGAGGTAAGTTAAGGTGGGGGACACCCTCCCCATTTGTGTGTGTTTTTTTTCTGGGGGAGGATTAGTAATATATACCCCATATATTAGATATATGTTTCTAGAAGGGTGTTTTTGGTTAAGAGCTTATTCCTTATATATTTTTGGAAGAATTATCTTAAATATAACATCTTGCCCCCTGTTAGAAATTTTGGAGGATATGCCATTATATATGGATATTGGCCAGCATAACGGTCCTTGGTGTTTTTTTTTTCTTAAGCTATTTTAATAGAAAGATGATATAGCATCCCCCCTTTTTTATATTGCAGCTTAAATTTGATTGATAGTAGTGGTCTTCGCCCCCTCCTCTCTTTGTGGCCCAGTGTCTTGCTTGGTTTCTCCCTTCTTCCCCATTTTGGGGGGGAGGTGGATATATGGGCATATGATGCGGTGTTTATCTCTGGCATTTCAATAAAATATTTATACGTGTACTAATGGTTGTAATATTCTCATCTACGCATACATATATTTGTTACTGTGAAGTTATGTACATGCTTTGTAGACGACCCCCGCAAAGCCTTTGAAGAAGCAGATGTGGACTGCGAAATGCGTCACAGTTAACAGCGGAATATGGAATCGTCAAATCTTATCATGTGACTTGTTGGTTATGTTCTTTCAATTATTTTCTTAAGTGATGGAATTAATGGTCCACTGTTTTAATGGACTTTAATAAATACAATAATTTTATAGTCTATTTTTGTTCTGTTCTGTAGCACAATGCCATAAAAGACCCTATTTTTGTTTTTGTCCTCTCGACATGTATAAATTGGCTGTAAGTCTCCTTTACATTCATCTTACAACAAGCCACCGACTGGTTGACTTCCCTTTATGGATGCTTTTAATGCAGACCCCTGACCAAAAAGCTCAGCCGAGCTACAGTCCCATACCCACCTTGTTGAACAATTGCGTTTTGAAAGTCCAAACAAAAACTATTTTTTAGCAGACAGCAAATTTCTGAACAGGGGGAGCGGGCTGGCAAATTGCTGGCATATTTAGCCCATCAAAACTCACGACCACCAGTGGTTATTACCCTGCTGGACTCTCAGGGCACATGAATTACTGACCCATCACTGATTGCCGCAGAATTTTGTTCATACTATAAGTCTTTATACACCTGCCAGGTAATGGTTACAGACCAGGAAACCCACATTTTCTTGCAAGGTTTGTCTCTTCACCAGCTGACGGACACCAAAAGAATCATCCTTGAGGCTCCCTTCTCTGTGGATAAAATTGCCACTGCTATTTCAGCCCTGGCCTCTGTTAAGGCTTCCGGCCATGATGGTCTCCCCCTGGATTTCTATTCCACTTATTTGGCAGAACTTCCTCCTGAAATAATGATTCCTGAACTGCTCTGCCTTTATGAACACGTTTTCAAAGAGGGAGTCCTGTCGGAATCTGCGATAAAAGCCTTCATTATTGTGATTCCTAAACCTGACAAGGACCCTTCTCTTCCTGAATCCTATGGCCCATCTCCCTGTTACAGGTGGATTTTAAAATACTGGCTAAAATTCTGGCCTTGCACCTCAATCAGGTTATCTTATCCTGTCACTTATACACCCTGACCAAACGGGGTCCATACCAGGTAAAATACAGCCATGGACATCTGCTGTTTATACATGAATATTCAAGCCTCTCATAATGCAGTGGGCACCAGAGCAGTGGTGGCACTTGATATTGCAAAGGCATTTGATTCCATGGAGTAAGGTTACCTCTGGGAATTTTGTGAAGGGATTTGCCTTTGGTCCCAACTTTTTTAAATAGGTACAAATGCTCTATTATTCCCCAATTGCCAGGGTCTCTGTTAATGGGTGGATATCAGACTCCTTTTCATTAGGATGGGGGACTCTACAAGGATGCCCCCTTCTCCCCATTACTGCGTGCCTTTGTGGCAGAAACCTTAGGCATCTCACATAGACTGCATCCCAATGTCAGGGGCCTACAGGTGGGTTCCCTAGTGGAAACCATAGGAATGTGCGGGTAATATGATACTCTAGCTAAAGGATACTGACCCCTCTTTACAAGCTGCTCTCCAAGACTACGGGGAGGGAGGGGGGGAGGACAACTCTGTGGAAGTGAGAGAGGGTACCTGTCAAATTTGGGTACCTGATTATGTCTGTACTGTGTCCGCAGTCTCTGGTCATCTCCTGTAATATGCCCACAGTCTCTGGTCATCTCCTGTACGTTCGCAGTCTCTGGTCATCTCCTATAGTATGTCTGCAGTCTCTGGTCATCTGTAGTATGTCCGCAGTCTCTGGTCATCTCCTGTAGAATGTCCACAGTCTCTGGTCATCTCCTGTACTATGTCCGCAGTCTATGGTCATCTCCTGTAGTATGTCCGCAGTCTTTGGTCATCTCCTGTAGTATGTCCACAGTCTCTGGTCATCTGTAGTTTGTCCGCAGTCTCTGGTCATCTTCTGTACTATGTCTGCAGTCTCTGGTCATCTCCTGTACTATGTCCGCAGTCTCTGGTCATCTCCTGTAGTATGTCCGCAGTCTCTGGTCATCTCCTGTAGTATGTCCACAGTCTCTGGTCATCTGTATTATGTCCGCAGTTTCTGGTCATCTCCTGTACTATGTCTGCAGTCTCTGGTCATTTCCTGTACTATGTCCGCATTCTCTGGTCATCTCCTGTAGTATGTCCACAGTCTCTGGCCATCTGTAGTATGTCAGCAGTCTCTGGTCATCTCCTGTACTATGCCCCCAGCATCTGGTCCTCTCCTGTACTATGTCTGCAGTCTCTGGTCATCTCCTGTACTATGTCCACAGTCTCTGGACATCTCCTGTACTATGTCCACAGTCCACTGGTTCAGAATATTTTTTTCTTGTTTTCCTCCTCTAAAATCTAGGTGCGTCTCATGGTCAGGTGCATCTTATGGAACAAAAAATACGGTATATAAATATAAAATATTCTGTTATAGTCCTAATATAAAGGTCACTTTTGATGTATGCTCCCATTGTTTGGTATTCTTTTAAAATTTTTAATAAAATAGATTTTATGAATGATACGGTGATACAGACTCTCCACATCACCTCGCCCTGACCCGTATCCCTTCACCTCCCCTGACCCGAACAGCACTGCTCTCACCCCAGCATGCCACCTGCACTTCTCCTCCTCGTTTTCCTCTCCTCCATCCCAAAAATCGCCTTCCTCTACCCGCCCAACCCCCCAAAACAGCTCTACATTGCCCCTTCACTTCTGCCCTCTCCCCACTACGGCACTCACCACCTCCTGCTGGTACTCCACTCCCCGGTCGACCCACGTGCCACCACTACCGGACCCACACGCTCCTGCACCTCCCATTCCCATGCCACCCTCCTCACCCTTCTCCTTCTCCTATCCGCTGGGGACATCTCCCCGAACCCTGGCCCCTCACCACCTCACCCCCCCTCCAGGAACCCCCCCTCCAGGGACCCCCCTGCTCCCGCCAGCCGCCGCAACCCCCTCAACCTCATACCTGTGCACCTCCTCCCCGCATCCATCCCCCCTCTCTCGGTTGCACTTCTGAACGCCCGTTCGGTCTGCAACAAACTAACTGCCATCCATGACCTCTTTATCTCCCGCTCCCTCAACCTCCTAGCCATCACCGAAACCTGGGTACAGGCCACTGACTCTACCTCCCCTGCGGCACTCTCCCATGGAGGTCTCGTCTGGTCCCATTCACCAAGACTGAGCGGTCACAAAGGTGGTGGTGTCGGCCTGCTCCTATCACCGTTGAGCACCTTCCAGGTCCTCCCTAACCCCCCCTCCCTAACCATCTCCTCCTTCGAGGCTCACTGCATCCGGCTCTTCTCACCCACCCCCCTAAGGATCGCAGTGATCTACAGGCCCCCCAGATCCATAGCCTTCCTGGATGACTTCGCCGCCTGGCTTCCCTTCTTCCTCTCCTCTGAGCTACCGACCATCATCCTCGGGGACTTCAACATCCCCATCAACGACAACACCCCAGCTACCTCCCAACTCCTCCACCTAACCTCCTCCTTCGCGCTCACACAATACACTCAATCCTCCACCCACATCAATGGGAACACCCTGGACCTCATCTTCTCCCACCTCTGTACCCTTAACCACTTCACTAACACCCCCTTCCCTCTCTCCGACCACCACCTCCTCACGTTCTCCATTTCCCCTTCCCCTAACTCCCCCCCCAGTGCGCCAAACCATCACCAGCCGCAACCTCCGCAACCTGCACCCGGCCCCCCTCCACTCGGCTGCCGACCGCTTACATGACAGCATCCTTCCACTGTCATGTCCTGACCTAGCCACCACCGCATACAACGACTCACTATCAACTACCCTAGACTCTCTGACACCCATAACCACACGCAATATCAAACCCAGACCGCTCCAACCATGGCAGAACGACCATACTAAGTGCCTCAAACGTCGCAGTCGTGCGCTGGAGAGACTATGGCGCAAAACCAGGTCCCCTCATGCATTCTCCCTCTACAAATCTGCCTTCCTCACCTACACCTCCTCCCTCCACGACGCCAAGCAGGCCTACTTCGTTAACCTCATTAACACCCTCTCCACCTGCCCTCACCGACTCTTCTCCACCTTCAACTCCCTGCTCTCTCCCACCCCTCCTCCACTCAGTACCTCACTTACCGCCCACGAGATTGCCACTCATCTCCACAACAAGATTGACGCAATCCGCAAGGACATAGTCAACTTGCAATGTACCTCCCCATCTAGCCTCCCCCCTTCCATCACCCCCTCATCTCTCCCCTCCTCTGACCTTGCAACGGCACTGCCCCCCACCACACCCAAGGCCCTGCCTACCATAACCCCCCCATCACTGCACTCCTTCAGCCCTACTACCACTGAGGAAGTCACCAGAGTCTTCTCAGAAGCCCGCCTCACTAACTGCCCCCTGGACCCTATCCCCTCTCAACTCCTCCGGTCACCCCCCTCTTCCCTCATCCGCTCCCTTACCCACATCTTCAATCTCTCCCTCTCTACTGGCGTCTTCCCCTCCCCCCTAAAACATGCGCACATCACCCCCATACTCAAAAAGCCCTCCCTGGACCCCACTGACCTCAACAACCTCAGACCAATTTCCCTGCTGCCACTCACTTCCAAGCTCCTTGTGCGCTTGGTCTACGATCGCCTAAGCCCCCACCTAACTGACAGCAACCTCCTTGACCCACTACAGTCCGGCTTCCGTCCCCTACACTCCACCGAAACTGCCCTCCTCAAAATCACCAACGATCTACTAACCGCCAAAGCCAAAGGCGACTACTCTGTCCTCCTTCTCCTAGACCTCTCCGCGGCCTTTGACACAGTCGACCACCCCCTCCTCGTCCTATCTATCCCAACGCTCCTTCAGCGTTTCCTACAATGGTGCCACCTCCCCTTCCCTCCCCCTCTCTGTTGGGGTCCCCCAGGGCTCTGTCCTTGGACCCCTTCTCTTCTCCATCTACACCTCCTCCCTTGGCAAACTCATACACTCCCACGGCTTCAATTACCACCTCTACGCTGATGATACTCAAATCTACCTATCCACCCCTCACCTCACCCCCACATTCTCCGCCCGCATCACTCACCTCCTAAACGACATCTCTGACTGGATGTCGCTCCATTTCCTCAAGCTCAACCTCTCCAAAACCAAGCTTCTCGTCTTTCCCCCTTCCCGTGCCCCCCCCCCCATCCTTTCCATCACTACCAACAACACCACCATCAATCCCGCCCCGCAAGCCAAGGTCCTTGGCGTCATTCTGGACTCAAACCTTTCCTTTCAACCTCATGTCAAATCACTTACAAACACATGCAGGCTCCACCTCCGGAACATTGCCAAGATACGCTCCTTCCTTACCCCAGACACCACTAAACTACTCGTACACTCCCTGATTATCTCACGCCTTGACTACTGCAACTCCCTCCTCACCGGCCTACCCCAGTGCAAACTCTCCCCGCTTCAGACCATCCTGAACTCAGCGGCCAGACTCATCCACCTCACCAGCCGCTCCACCTCTGCCACCCCCCTCTGCCTCTCCCTCCACTGGCTCCCCATTGCCCAACGCATTAAATTCAAACTGCTCACTCTGACCTATAAGGCCATTCACAACACTGCCCCTAACTACCTCACCGACCTGATTCCCAGGTACCACCCTACACGTACCCTTCGCTCTTCACAGGACCTCCTTCTATCTTGCTCCCTGGTCTCCTCCTCCCACGCACGACTGCAAGACTTCTCCAAGTCCTCCCCCATCCTCTGGAACTCACTACCCCAACCCATCAGACTGTCACCTTCCCTCCTCACCTTCAGGCGCTCCCTGAAAACCCACCTCTTCAGGGAAGCCTACCCCACCCTCACCTAACAGCCGCTGCCCTTCCCTCCTCCTACCACTCCATCCCCCACAGCCATTTCCTCCTGTACCTCTACCCCCTCCCTCCTAGATTGTAAGCTCGAAAGAGTAGGGCCCTCTTACCCCTTGTGTGCTGTATGTTGTTACTGTACTGTTTCATGTATTGTCCCCCCCTCTATTGTACAGCACTGAGCAAACCCTTTGGCGCTATATAAACTCGATAAAATAAATAAATAAATAAATAAATAAATAAAACGTATGTATTATATTTTTTATAGAATGGTTGTGATGGTCCATTACATAGTCCCATGCTTTTCTTTATTGGTCGTTAAATAGGGAGGTAGATTGCCATGCTGGGAAGGGACTAGTCATGAAGCTAGCTATAATAATCAGCGGGTGTGACGTGGAAAAGATCTATATCAGTGCTGTACCACACTTAACTTCCCTAGCGGTATGATTATGTCAGTATTTCTGTGCTCAAAGTGGTACATTGTTTTCAATAGAAATATGTTATTTTTTTATTGTAGGCCTGTAATTCTTAGGAATAACTCACTGAAATCTGTCCGAAAAAGAGTCTAGTAAACATCCCGAGTATGATAACATTTGAAACACAAAATCATAAATTATAATATAATAAATCATCATAAAAAATAATAATATAATAATAATAATACATTTTATTCAATAATGTAATCAAACAAAAAACACTGAAATTTTAAATAGAGTGCCAACTTTGCACGCCACTTTCAGTGTCTGATGATGAATTTCCCCACAAATCATTATCACTCAATTCTGCAAGTGGTTCTAATTTACTATCGCTGTTCTCTAGCTGGTCTAAAACCGCTTTTGACCTAAAGGGACGCTTTTTGGATGCCATGGACGTCTCTCACTTTCCAGGCAGAAAGAACAGTAAAAATGCAGGCAGGGCACAGGACAAAGCAGTAGGTACAAAATGTATGTGAAATGGTTTGATACAGTAATGTAATACTATCAGATTTTAGTGTATTATGTATATGTAAAATTTTGACATTTTTGAATCTCCCGCCGGTTCCGTCCCCCGTACGTCCAGGCGCTTGCAATGAACGGAACCCGGAAGACGGATGCCGGCATTGGCCAGAGGATATGGCCGGGGACGCAGCAGGAGGACAGTGCGGGACCATGGGTCAAGGTAAGGGATCACAGAGCAAAGCTGCAGGGTAATCCCGAGTGTAGCTTGGGGTTACCGCTTCTGGTACTGAAACTTAACCCCGAGCTACACTCAGGAATACCACCAGGGGGGTTAAGTAGAAACAGATCAAATGTTCATAGAACTAGCTGTATCAGTTCTGCATGTTCATAGAACTGCAGGTAACAGATTAGCTGATCTGGGATAGATAAACAATTTGATGGCCCTTTACAGGGCTGCTAGACAAGTTAGTGTTATCCTAATGACATGAAACATTTCTCCAGCCACCTACCGATTGCCTTTTACTGTATTAACTTTGGATTTATTTTATTGACGCTTAAGGTTTTTCTTCAAGAGGTGTGAAAAAGTTGTGAAAAAAGCACTTTGAAAAATGTAAGCAGACAGTTCCTGGTAGGATTCTTTTTTGGAGTGTATTTTACTTTTATTTGTTCTATCTTAACACATACCAGTGAAATACAATCAAAATACAGGAAAGTTTTAATGTGTTTTCCTACTGTCTAAAAACCTTAAATAACAATATGCACCAACATTATTTTTCTTCATTTTAATTTTTGCAAAAAGAATAGGCAAAACAAAATGTGTACTGTTGATTTTAAATACGTTTGGTGGAAAAAAATCTGAATTGCAATTTCCCCTTAAAATTTTCAAGTTAATCAACTTGTGCTGTCAAATAAACATCACCATAAAAAATGCAAAGACAATAAAATAAATCTACAGTCATGTGAGAGAAAAGTCCAATAGGTATGTCTCTAGTGAAAAACCAGAAATGTGTCCAGTGGAAAGCTGCATGTACAAATTAATACTCCAAATGTGCCAACTCCAGTGCACCACCACTGAGAGACAAAAACTTCTTAACAGATATACATGACCCCTAACAACGGAGATCATGCATGCTTACATACTGTATACTGAAAGTATCCCTAGGATGATGATAGCCAGCTTGGTACAGATCACAACCTAGACTGTGATCAGCTCAACAGTGAAATGAGGGCAGCAGGAGACATGAGGAGAGAAACAAAGTAGATTGTATAGCCCTTTGCTTTTTTAGAATATAGAAAAAATGCAGTGTCTTGATAACAACTTGGAAATTAAAGATTTTTTCTTTTTGGTGTGTTTTAGTGTTATGTGTTAACCACTTGAGCTCCAGAAGTTTTTACCCCCTTCATGACCAGAGCATTATTTCTGTTCAGTACTGTGCTACTTTAACTGGCAAAAACAAAGTCATGCAATGCTGTACCCAAATAAAATGTATATAATTTTTTTCGCACAAGAGATTTCTTTTGGTAGTATTTGATCAGCACTGTGTTTTTATTTTTTATTATAAAAAAAAACAAAAAAAAAGATCGGGGGAAAAAAAACAATATTTATTACTTTCTGTCATAAAAGATGTGAAATAAAAATTTGTTAAAAATCTAATTTTTCACAAATTTAGGTCAAAATGTATTTTGCTACATGCCGTTGGTAAAAAAAACAATCCCAATAAGTGTAAATTAATTGGTTTGTGCGAAATTTCTGTGTCTATAAATGATGGCATATAAAGTATATACTATAATTTACACAGCTATGATGATATACTGGTAATGGCAGTGATCAGCGACTTATAGTAGGACTGTGATAGTGAGGCTAGCAATCTGGTGCTAACTGCTACTAAGGGACTGACACTGATATCAATGGTGATACTAATAGAGTGATCAGTGCTAATACTGTACACTGTCACTGTACTAGTGATACTGAATGAGGAGTGACATCCAGGGGAAATCAAGGGGTTAATTGTGTGCCTAACAATGTGTAATGTGTGCTGCTTTTACTTTATTTTATGTTTGTTTTTTATACCTGCTTTTCATGCAGAATAAACAGCCAGATCATTGTTCTCTGTACACAGAGTTTAGTGTTTTGTAAATGCAAAACTGTGTGTGATTAGACACAGCTGATTTCAGCAAAAATCGTTGGCTGAAATCAGCTCCCAAACTTGCGCTGTGTCCAAAAACAATGCTGGTCAGGTGGGGGTAAGCACATGAGTGCCCCAAACCTGGAAATTCATCAGCGACATACCAGTGCATCACCTGGCCTACCCTTGCCGCTCACTTGCAGTGATACGTGGTTAATAAGTAAAAGTAAATGCAGACATAAAAGGAGCCCAAAAAATGTATTATGTATTGTATCTTTAAATGTTCAATGTTATTTTTACCTCTAAAACACCTCAGGTAACAACAGAACACTCAGTTTTAGGGCTTTTAATGCCATTTGGATGACAACCCACTAAAAGACCATAATGCAATTTGAAAAAATAAATCAATAGAATATGAACTTTGGAAATTCAGGCCAGTGGAAGTATCATCTTATCCTCCTCTTAAATAGAGATCATGACAAAATGCTTATACTTTTCTATTACTATTGCACACTGCTCAAAAAAATTAAAGGAACACTTTGAAAACACATCAGATCTCAAAGGGGAAAAATATCATGCTGGAAATCTATACTGATATGGACTGGGTAAAGTATTAGGAACGTAAGGATGCCCCATCGTTTGATGAAAATGAAATGATCAACCTACAGAGGACTGAATTCAAAGACACCCTGAAAATTAAAGTGAAAAAATTATGCAGCAGGCTAGTCCATTTTTCTGAAATTGAATTGCAGCAACTGAAAATGGTACTCAGTAGTTTGTATGGCCCCCACGTGCTTGTATGCATGTCTAACAACATCAAGGCATGCTCCTAATGAGACAACAGATGGTGTCAAGGGGTATTTCCTCCCAGATCTGGACCAGGGCATCACTGAGCTCCTGGACAGTATGAAGTGCAACCTGGCAGTGTCAGATGGAAAGAAACATGATATCCCAGAGGTGTTTTATTTGATTTAGGTCAGGCGAGCGTGGAGGCCATTCAATGGTATCAATTTGTTTATCCTCCAGGAACTGCCTACATACTCTTGCCACATGAGGCTGGAATTGTCATGCAGCAGGAGGAAACCAGGACTCATTGCACCAGTGTAGGGTCTGACAATGGGTCCAAGGATTTCATCCCGATACCTAATGGCAGTCAGGGTGCCATTGTCTAGCTTGTAGAGATCTGTGCATTTCCTCCATGGATATGCCTCCCCATACCATCACTGACCCACCACCAAAACGGTCATGCTGAATGATGTTACAGGCAGCATAATGTTCACTACGACCCTTTCATGTCTGTCACATGTGCTCAGGGTGAACCTGCTATCATCTGTGAAAATCACAGGGTACCAGTGGCGGACCTACCAATTCTGGTGTTCAATGGCAAATGCCAGTTGAGCTCTATGGTGCCGGGTAGTGAGCACAAGGCCCATTAGAGGACGTTGGGCCCTCAGGCCACTCTCATGAAGTTTATTTCTGATTGTTTAGTCAGAGACATCCACCCCAGTGGTCTGCAGGAGGTCATTTTGTAGGGCTTTGGCAGTGCTCATCCTATTCCTCCTTGCACAAAGGAGCAGATATCGGTCCTGCTGATGAGTTAAGGACCTTTTACAGCCCTGTCCAGCTTTCCTAGAGTAACTGCATGTCTCTTGGAATGTCCTCCATGCTCTTGAGATTTCTGGGAGACACAGCAAACCTTCTGGCAAAGGCCTGTAATAATGTGCCATTCTGGAGGAGTTGGACTGCCTGTGCAACCTCTGTAGGGTCTAGGTATCGCCTAATGCTACCAATTCTGATACTGACCCTAGCCAAATACAAAACAGTCAGAAAAGATGAGTAGGGAAAAAAATGTCAGTGGCCTCCACCTATAAAACTATTCCTGTTTTGGGGGGCAACTCATTGTTGCCCATCTAGTGCACCTGTTTTTAATTTCATTAACACCAAAGCAGCTGACACTGATTAACAACCCCCTCTGCTGCTTAACCCCCAGGTGGTATTCCCGAATGTAGCTCAGGGTAAAGTTTCAGTACCAAAAGCGATAACCCCGAGCTACACTTGGGCTTACCACACGGCGCTGCTCTGGGATCTGTTCTTCACTTACCTTGTCCTGCGCTCCCGCGATGTCCCTCCTGGCAATGTCCCCAGCAATGTACTCCGGCGGATGCCGGCATCTGTCATCTGGGTTCCGTCCCCTGCAAGCGTCGGGACATATGAGGACGGAACGGCGGGAAATTTGAAAATGACAAAAAGTGACATTCACTAAATACACTAAAATAACATAGTAAAACATTACTGTATCAAACCATTTCACATACATTTTGTACCTACTGCTTTGTCCTGTGCCCTGCCTGCATTTTTACCGTTCTTTCTGCCTGGAAACTGAGAAATGTCCATGACGTCCAAAAAGCGTCCCTTTAGGTCAAAAGCAGTTTTAGACCAGCTAGAGAGCAGTGATAGTAAATTAGAACCATTTGCAGAATTGAGTGATAATGATTCCTTGGGAAATTCGTCATCAGACACTGAAAATGATTTTGCAACTTTGCTCAGTGATGTGCGAACTTGGCGCTATATGTCAAATTTCAGTGTTTTGGGTTTGATATTATTATTGAATTAAATTTATTATATTATTATTTTTTATGATTATATATTATATTATAATTTATGATTTCGTGTTTCAAATTGTAACATACCCGGGATGTTTACTAGACTCTTGTTCGGACAGATTTCAGTGAGTTATTGCTAAAAATTACAGGCCTACAATAAAAAAAAACATATTTCCATGCAAAAAAAATGTACCGCTTTGAGCACAGAAATATGGACATAATCAGACCGCTAGGGAGGTTGATTGACCAGATCAATATCCCATGATTTTAATTGACTTGATGCTATTCTCTGATTAAAAAGTGCTCCTTTAATTTTATTACTTTTTACATTAATTTTATTACATTATTAACATAATGGGAAATCCCCACTATGTAAACAAATGGGTGGGGATTTGAAGGGTTACATCATTGCCTAAATACAGCCATATGACCATAGTACCAATACTAATGTAAACACTATGGTAGCGTTGTGGACCAGCAATCTGCTGTAGGTGCTCCTAATGAGTACTATGCAGCAAAAAAATGGATATCCAGGAGCTGGGCACTTCAGCACCAGGGCTTAGCTCTAGACCCCTGCCATCACTGACATGCTGGTGGTTCCAGTGCTAATGCCAGAAGAGGCTGTAGAAACCACTCAGATGAGAGCTTTGCTTTAAGACTGCACTGGGGTGGGGCTGGTATGAATAGCTGCTATCCCTGATTCATTTTAAATGTAGGAGATATAAGTGGTTACATTTATAAAAGCCAGCAAATATTCCCTAGCACTTAATCCAGCTAGTCAGTTTGTGCTTGCTAGCAGGATTGAGTGCTGTGAAAGTTTTGTGTTGCTTAGAATACTTATTACCCTACCCCTGTGTACCATTTCTGTACTAGCTATACATTGATCTGTGTGGCTGTCAATATTTGCTCCTTACAAAAGTTTGTTCAATGTGTATTCAGTTAGAAAACTAAAGAACCAGTTGATAACATGAACATGCAACTATTTTATAATTAGTTCCTTGTGGAAGCAAAAAAAAGGGTTATACTGTCTATAAAATTTATTTCTGCCAAACCCCTACTTTGTTTTTTTTACAATCCAAAATATAGCCCAAAAGGTAATACAAAGTTATATGCAAGTAACTATTCATAACCCAGTAAGCTAGTCTCATAATTGTTTTCACAGTTTTACTTTGGGTAAAACAAAGGCATCTATAAAGGTCTTTTTCAAGTCACCAATACATGAGTAGCAATACACCTTTTTTCATCACTCTGCTGGTGGAGCTTAGTATCAATTAGGACAAGGCTTATCTTTTCAGCTCTTTATACTTTTTTGCAATTTTTGTGCTTTTGGGGAAGTGGTAGGGGTGCAAACACCTGTATTTTTTTTCATAGTGAAAAATGTCAACAAATCTGGTATATATTGTGGCTGATCAACTATCTGAACTATATTTTCGGTCATTCCATGTTATTATGGATTATAACAGAACTCCAATTATTACAATTATTACAAACCTAACCTGAGTTTATATATTTTTCTGGACATTGAAATAAGTGGAAAGTACAATGAGCCCACAAGAAATTAAATTTTGATTAGTACTCTATTATTAAAAAAAATAGCTTTTACTTTATTTTCAGGTTCTACTATATTTACTATATTTACAAAACATTTTTTACAAACAAAAGAGAAAAAAATCAAGTGATTATTGTCCCTGTCAACATACTCAGAAAACAGCCTTATATACAAAATTTCAGTCAAAGGAACATGTGAAATATTTGGTCACATAAGAGTAGTTTGAATATTTTATACCAGATTTTCCACTGCCCACAGCACGCAGTTACTGAAATATGTATTTCTTTCATCTACTTCAAAACTCAACAAAAGACCCATAATTAGAATAAAATGCACACAAAATAACTTTCTGCTGAAAATACAAGGAAGAAGCCAAGCACTGATAATGCCAAAAGGTCTTCTAAATGGCAAATGGTGTTTATGTACCAGTAGAATAATATCTGCTTTATCTAAAATAGAATGGGATGGTGAGTAGATTGCTTTTTAATAACATAAATGTAAATGTAGATTTTTTTGAATTTGCTTATTAGTTTTGAAACAATAGTATACTTTGAGGTTGAAGTTATTAAGCATATTAGAGTTTAGGCTGAGCTAAGTGATTGCTGTTAGGGAGTGCAAATTACCTTGGCATTAGTGTTATCTGGTGTCAGCAGCAGTTGCTGATGTTGTCATGAGCATTACTGGCTCTGTTTTTTCCATGAAGAGGCTCCTTCCTGGTTTCAAGTGATGAGGTAAAAAACTGTAAAATGGGATGTAGATGAACTGCACAAAGGGTATACATATATATATATATTTATATATACAACCAGATCTGGTTTAACCACTTGTCTATAAATAGAGGTTGGTAGCATGAAGTTCTAAACACACTCTTGGCTCATGGCTCCTATACATCCATGGATTCAAGTGGCTGTAAATCCACCCAATCACTTTCACAGCCTGCCAACAGTACCACCCTTTGCCTGACTTCCTTATCATGTAAGTAAAATGTTTACATATATTTGAAAAAGCAGCCATTGGACTTACTTTTTACAGTACATATTTGTAATATAATGTAGTTAAAATGGTTGAACATGCACATGTATATACGTACAGTACATGTTGTTCAGTTGTTCAAACGGCAGATCCCTGATACTTATTCTTGATTTTAATGCTTATTTTGTGCCATGAGAGATGAGTACTATACAAACTATTACTACTGCTGTTTATAAATAATAGTGGCAAGGAATAAACATCAAATTATTAAAATTTGCAAAGTTATTACACATAACATAAAAAAGATTCACCAATTATTCATAATACAATACCAGTTTTAATGTAGCCATTGACCAGCATCCATATACTAACTTCATATTTAAACTATGTATGTCTTTACATTCAGAAAAAAGTCTGGCACAGTATTAGAACTTTTGCCACAACTTGCAGAAAATAATTATAGTATGTATAATATGATTGTTTAGAACTTCATGAGAGATAGAATTATTTGCGCTGACCACTTTTCTTGAAAATACAGATTGGCTTGCAGTCATGCTAACTGTCTTTATTGATACTTAACTGAAGGAACTGCAATTATGAAACTAAAGACTCCTGATTCTTTTCTGACTTTCATTATCAGGATATCAGAAGGTACTAAGAAAGGTGGGCCAGCTTTTTCAGAGAGAATAAAACTCTATATTCCCCTCTGAAATCATATTATGAGCTGGCCCTCCAAGTATAGCTTTATAGAGCTCACTAAATTTTTCAGAGAGCGGATGATGCTGGAAAATGCCAGAATTTTTTCATTGGCCAGTTTGTGTTCGCTTTAAATAGCTTGTACTTAATTGATCCCTGTGGTTTGGTGAATTATAGGCTGTACATGCAGACCCAATTGGAGATTAGATCTAATACCTTCATGGTGCTATGTTGAGCAAAAAAGTTAGAATGCCAGAGTAGAGGTCAAGGTCCCATGTACAGTCTGGTCCAAGGGGCCCTATATGGAAACAGCAATCCATCTGATTAATAACACAAACCACAATTTACCTGACATTCATCACTGTTGTAAAATTAGAAACATTTCAGAATGCAACTGGTTCACTTTAAAGAGTAAACTGATAATGAAAAGGGAACAATACAGGCCATTGTAATATTTTTAGTAATTAATTTTAGCACATGATCACTCTGATACTGCATATACTATTTTGACTATGCATCAAGCTCTGTGAATTCTTTTTAACCACAATAAATAAAACAGAAGAAGCTAGCATTTCCAGAAGCAAGAACATTCTATTTATGCTGTTTTCTCTAGTAACATATCTGCAATGGATTTCATAAAGCAAAGCATCTTAAGGAGCCACTTAGATCAATGAAGTAACTAGCTTAGGTCAGACCGAAAGCTCATTGTTCATTTAGTGGTTTTTGGTCATGTATTTGTATCATCTGTGAGCCCTAGATTATAAGCTTTATACAACTGTCTTTAAGATTTGTTTATATTATTTATAAACAGTAAATTAATGATCAACTTTATAAATATAGTTTTATCATTTTGAAATTTCAGGTATTTGATTTAATTTGTGCTTGTTTTATATAGTTACAGCAATATATTATCTATTCAGGGAGAAGGGGGAAAGGGTGCATGCTAGGATAGTACTAGGTAGAAAATGTGTGATGATAAAATTAATATGCTATTTGCCTATTAGTTACCTGTGGATACGGTAACACATAAAATGCAGATAGACATGATTATTGTGGTCCTAAAGATACTAGAGAAATAGGAATGGGAGGCATTTCAAAATACTGTAGATCCAGCATTTGGTACCTATGTATAAAAATATATTGATCATTGCTTATCATGCTGAACCCCAGCCATTTAAACAGATTTTGCAACTTTATTGAGGCATTTTAGGAGCTATCATTAAAATAAAAAAAGACTGGTTGTATTTGTTTGTTTTTTAGTATGATGTTAAATATTAAGTTAAGTATAAAGCCAAATATGCACAGTACTGTATTGTTCTGTTCATATGACAACCTATAGTACTAACCAATGCATAAAATGCCTCCCTTTTTGAACTGGCATTATAGATACCCAAGTTATTATTAGGATTCTCCATATGGAAACTTGGGATGTGTGTCCCCTTTGCTGACTAAGCAGGATATTGCCCCTCACAGCCATTTTCCTGCCATATTACTGAAATGAATGGAGACTTATGACACTTTCAGGTTATACAAGCATGGCAGGGTTTCAGACCATCTGACACTCCCCCTCCCCTCATCTGGAAATCCTTTACAATGTCTTTACCTCAAGTGTAGGTTGGATATTATGTGTTTTTCCCCTCCCTTTTTTCTTTTTTTTTCTTTTTTATGTTATTCACTGTTCATCATACTTTTTGTATGTTAATTTCCCATGATGCATCAATTACCTAACATTTTTATTTTTTGCCTCTTCCTAGTGGCTCTGCTTCTTTTTGCTCTAACCTCCACATGGCATCTCTCTTGGAAGTGGTGAGGGGCTATATTTGTCACTTATTCCAAATCACTCATTTGGTTTTATACTGGCTTAGAACTGCCCACTCCCATCTGACCTTACCCTCTTTCCTTTTTCTAACCCTTGTATTCTCAAATACCCCCAAACCTTTCTTTCACTTCCTTCTCCTTCTCCCCTCCCCGGCCCCTTTTTAACCTTTTTTCCCATCTCTCCTTGTGAACTGCCTTTGAGTATGGATGCTCCCCTACTGCTTCCTGAATTCTGTTTAAACATGTTCTATTTACACCTCCTTAATAATTATTTTTTACAAGATTACAAGTGATTTGGCAAAGACTTGAGGTTGCCCTCTTGCAAGAAACTAATTTTTAAGGCCTGTATGTGCCTTAGCTTGCACACTACAAATTTCCAACAGTTTACCACTCAATCCAATTGTTAGATGCATAGTGACTTTGCCTCAAAGAAACAATTGTGAACAGTACACTCTTCTTAATATTTATTTCTGAAAAAGGGTCAGGTCTCATTCTTTCACAGAGTTTGTGACATGTCATTGGCTTTCAAATCAGATATTTGGTACTTGGTGGAAACTTATACTCAGCCCACTCCTAGATACCTTTATGGGTACATCTTAAATATCATACAGGGCAGTGCTTCTAATTAAACAATCCCTAACATACATTTTATGTACATGACACCTGGCATGTGTTGCACCTGTGTGTTAAGGAAGTTACATTTCATTCCTCACCATATAACTGATATGCCAGGATTGATTATCTCTGCCTTATAAGAAATGACTTGCCTTCCCTGCGAACTGTTACCATGGAACCAGTGATTCATTCTGATTACCATCCTATGTCCATCTCCTTTATGATCCAAGACCAGCCTGTTAAAAGTAAACTCTGGAGACTTAACTTTTCCTTGCTCTCAGATCTCAAATGTAGTTTTGATATTCAAGCACAACTGCATAATTATTTTGAGAACAATGATGATGTATTCCCAGTGACCTAGTGGGAAGCTCATAAGCAGGGGCGGACTGACCATTCGAGCACTCGGGCACTGCCCGAGGGCCCGGGGTCAGTAGGGGGCCCCATGAAATGCCCCTGGTACCTTTTATAGGCTTTTTTTGGTGTGTTTTGAGTGTGGGCAAGGACACAGGGGCCCCATGATCCCCTATTGCCCGGGGGCCCCATGAGTTGTCAGTCCGCCCCTGCTCATAAGTGTATCATTTAGTGGAAGTTCATGGGGATGATAAACATGTCTCACATCAAAAAACAATGACAAGGACACAGCATTGACAAAAACAATGAAAAGAGCTTCTATCTCAAATTAGTAAACTAGAAGCTGTACACAAAAGAACACAAGCGGCATCCACCCTATTGCTCCTCACAAAGGTCCGCACCCTACTCGTTGAAGAAAAATCCACTAACATACATTTTCTCCTTTTTTTTATGAACATGGGAATAAACATGTGAGACTTTTAGCAAGGTCACTACAAGCTATATGAGCGGAGATAATGGAACACGTGACTCATGATAATATGGGTTAGATCTACAACATTGCCCCTTATATTGCTAAACATTTTCAATCTTACTACACCCATCTATACAATTTACATCCATTCACACAAAGCTTGTCCTTGGAGGTTTGTGTCACCCAAACGATGGATTATCTCATGGTCCACCTGCAATATCTGTGTCAGTAGCTAAGACCTTGGAAGAAACATATGTAAAAGGAATTTCTCCTGTCTCTGAAACAAATGAAGCCTGACAAGAACCCCAGACCTGATTGTATCACTGTGCAATATTGTAAAAGCTTTGGAGAAGAGTTAGCCCCATGTTTTCTCAAGGCCTCTAACTCTCCTAGAGACCACCTCCTCCCATCTCCCCAGTGATACACAAAAAGGGGAAAGATACAACACAAGTAGCTAACTATAGGTCAATTTCTCTGCTCAAAGATGATGTTAGGTTATATGCTCATAAGTTATATACTAAAATCTTGGCCAATATTCTCATCCCTCTCCTCCATTCCTGGATATTACTAGACTAAGTAAGATTTATACCAGGCAGGGAAGCACATGATGATACGAAAAAGTCCTTAACTTTCACCACTGGCTGACAACTAGTGGGGTACATGACTTCTTTATCTCTCTTGAAGCTGCAAAGACATTCAACAGAGTGCCTGGGATTATATGCATTTAACTCTTGAAGCTCTGGGTCTGGGACTTAAAATGCTTTCAAGGATCCTAAAAGCCTACTCTAAACCCCAAACCAGAGTCCGAGTCAACAACCACCTGTCAGATGCCTTTGCTATCAATATGACTGCACTTGGGGATCAAGAAATTTTTTCTTCTCAGTTAGAGAAGATTGGAACATGCTTTGTAAATTTTTGGCTTTTTTCATTCCATTGGGACGTGTCAGCCTTACTGATGTAAATATGTAACCATATTTTAGAATGTCCCTTTATGTGTGTCAAAATTTACTTGAAACAGGTCAGAAGGAGGTCAGCTGCAGTTAAAATGCACCTGTCAATGAATTCTGAACAATCTCAAAAGCATCTCAAACTAATGTCAAACTGATACCATCAACTCAAGTCCAAAGCCCATAGACACAGGCTTTTAAAAATAAATAAGTAGGCCTAAGCTTCATTTTTCAAAAATATACTAAGCCATTACTATAAACGTTATGTCAAGCCCCACTGGTCAACAGCTAGGTGTGATAAGTAATAGTGGTGGGAAATAGCTTCATAAAGGTGCATATTAAGAACCAAGAGCAGATATCCCTGTCCACTCTCCCTTGTACTCAATACCATGTCCTGCATTTTATGGTTTAAAATGTAGGCACTGTATTGCGCCTGCCATACTTCATGTAGTTTTCTTTGCTTAACACAGCAGAAAGAACTTGTCCATTCCTGTGACTGGTATCTCTTTTTAGTTTTTTTTTCAACTGCCCATTAATTTTTATTATACTCCTCAGGCGTTGGACATTCCCAAGCCCAGTAGTAGACAACACATTGTTGTGCTTTATAAATGAGTTTTTATAAAGCAGCAGTACTACCAGGGCATGGTCACTTTTTTAATGTACCCCATAGTTTTCAACATTTTAGTTACTGTATTTTTCGCTCCATAAGACACACTTTTTTCCCCTTAAAAAAAGGGGGAAAATGTCAGTGCGTCTTATGGAGCGAATATGGGGAGGCCCGTCCAGTATTTCCGCCGCCACCACCATGTCAGAATACCGGGCTGGCCGCTCAGCTCTTCTCTCCTGCAGGACCTTACCTGTTCCTCTGTCCAGCCCTGTAGTCTTCCCGCACCGGCTTATTCCCTCACCGGCTTCTGTGACAGTCCGGTGCCCACTGCACATGCGCGAGAAGCGCTGCGCTTTGTGAATGGTCCGGCGACTTCTGGGACACATGACAGGTCACAGAAGCCGGCACGGGAAGAAGCCAGCATGCCCACACTAAAGAAAGGACAACTTCAGGTACCCGCTCCCCCTCCCACCCCAAAGGTCCGCAGTCTCTTGGTCATCCCCTGTACTGTCTGCAGTCTCTGGTCATCTGTACTATGTCTGCAGTCTCTGGTCATTCCCTGTACTATGTCCGCAGACTCTGGTTATCTCCTGTACTTTGTCTGCAGTCTCTGGTCATCTCCTGTACTGTGTCTGCAGTCTCTGGTCATCTCTTGTACTGTGTCCGCAGTCTCTGGTCATCTCCTGTACTGTGTCTGCAGTCTCTGGTCATCTCCTGTACTGTGGCCGCAGTCTTTGGTCATCTCCTGTACTGTGTCTGCAGTCTCTGGTCATCTCCTGTACTGTGTTTGCAGACTCTGGTCATCCCCTGTACTATGTCTGCAGTCTCTGGTCATCTCCTGTACTACGTCCGTAGTCTCTGGTCATCTCCTGTACTACGTCCGAAGTCTCTGGTCATCTGCTGTACTATGTCCGCAGTCTCTGGTCATCTCCTGTACTGTGTCCGCAGTCTCTGGTCATCTCCTGTACTGCGTCTGCAGTCCATTGGTTCAGAATATTTTTTTTTCTTGTTTTTCACCTCTAAAACCTAGGTGCGTCTTATGTTCAGGTGCGTCTTATGGAGCGCGAAATATGGTATTATTTTGTACACTTTAAGCTTAGCACTAAATGAAAGATGTACATTGCACAAAAGTATTTGCAAATAACTTGTCATTAAACAGCACACTTGAAAGTGCTTCTTAATTACATTTATTTAAATATCTGAAGAAATGCAAATAGGTCATTGAATGCAGATTTTTTAAATAACAATAAAATAATATAATCTTTTAAAATACACACACACATATTATATATATATATATATATATATATATGAAATTTCAAGTAACTGGATGCTGCGGTTTTATTCATCCTGAAAGCCTTTAAGCGAGAGGTAAAAAAAAAAAAAAAACAACGAAGATAAGAGCCGTCAGCAGTGTTCAGCAATTTCCTCCCATGCCCAGACTTTTGTCTACACAATGAATATTTTAGAAGTACAGTATCTTGCGATCCTTACATTTTTCAATGACAAGAAGACAAGATGCATTTTACATCTGTTAAAGACCCCTGATTGGCATGCTTGCAGAAACAGTGTTTTAAGACTGAAAGGCGTAATGTTCCTCAAAAGCTTTGGGCATAAAATATTCATCCTACTTGCTTTCAATGAAAATAGTTTAATGTATACGGCACAAAGTGCTATTAATAGTCTTAAAATGATGAGATAAAATGAGTCCTTGTTCTAGAAATATATAAAAAAAATAAATGGAGTTACCAAAGTGAAGAGTTTTATCATTCATATTTTTGTTTAGTATGAATAAAATATTGGAAACCATTTTACTGCAAGTGCATAGACCGCAGTGAGCATATTTTCCAATTGTAAATATTTAAATTTAAGTTTAAAGCCCAATACAAGTTTATTTATTTAATATATACATCTGACTAAAATAAACTTCACCCTGGTGCTGTACCCCACAGACTTACCACTCCATGGTCATGGTCTAGCAAAGTGGTCAACCTCCTCCTGGACGAATGAAGTCCAGTTTCAAAGCAACCATCAAACTCAGTGTAACACTTACCAACACAGAGTCAGAGGAATTAAAAAAGCAGCAACATCACTTTTCTGGTGGTATGGCCCCTTTAGCCACTTGCCCTCCAGAGCATATACCCCTTCTTCTTGACCAGGTTATTTTTTGCAATATGGCACTGTATTACTTTAACCCCCCTGGCAGTAGTCCTGAGTGTAGCTCGGGGTTAACTTTCAGTACCAGAAGCGGTAACCCCGAGCTACACTTGGGATTACCTTGCAGCGTTGCTCAGGCATCCCTCCAGCACTTACCTTGTCCTGTGATGTCCCCCCTGCAGCGTCCCCGGCCATGTTCTCCAGCCGATGCTGGCATCTGTCTTCCGGGTTCCGTTCCCTGCGAGCATTGGGACGAATGGGACATACAGGGAACGGAACCAGCGAGAAATTCAAAAATGTAAAACTGTGACATTCGCTCAATACACTAAAATCTGATAGTATTACATTACTGTATCAAACCATTTCGTCCCTACATACATTTTGTCCCGAGTGCTTTGTCCTGTGCCCTGTCTGCATTTTTATTGTTCTTTCTGCCTGGAAACTGAGAAACGTCCATGGCATCCAAAAAGCGTCCCTTTAGGTCAAAAGCGGTTTTAGACCAGCTAGAGAACAGCGATAGCAAATTAGAATCACTTGCAGAATTGAGTGATAATGATTTGTGGGGAAATTCGTCAGACACTGAAAACAATTTTGCGACTTTGCTCAGTGATGTGCGAACTTGGCGCTATATTTCAAATTTCAGTGTTTTTGGTTTGATTATATTATTGAATTCAATTTATTATTATTATATTATTATTTTTAGGATTTTTTAGTATATTATAATTTATGATTTTGTGTTTCAAATTTTATCCTACCCGGGATGTTTACTAGACTCTTGTTCAGACAGATTTCAGTGAGTTATTCTTAAGAATCACAGGCCTACAATAAAAAAACAACATATTTCCATGCAAAAAAATGTACCACTTTGAACACAGAAATACTGACATAATCAGACTGCTAGGGAGGTTAACTGACAATTGCACAGTCATGCGACACTGTACATAAATTACATTTATTTCTCGCACAAATAGAGCTTTCTTTTGGTTGTATTTGATCACCTCTGAATTTTACACTATGAATAAAAAAAGACCAACAATTTTGAAAAAAAAAACAATATTTTTTACTTTTTGATATAAAACATATTAGGCCAAAATGTATTCTGCTACATGTTTGCTAAAAAAAT
The DNA here is from genome assembly GCF_062004578.1 of Staurois parvus. Taxonomy (NCBI): domain Eukaryota; kingdom Metazoa; phylum Chordata; class Amphibia; order Anura; family Ranidae; genus Staurois; species Staurois parvus. The sequence goes on from NW_028317876.1 coordinate 12,062,575, forward strand.
TCCCAATAATTGTATATTAAGTATATATATTGGAATTGTTTTTATACTAGTAATGGTGATGATCAGTTACTTATAGCAGGCCTTCGGGACTGCGGTGGGCATTCTGACACAGGGTGGGAACTGACTAACTGCCACTGACATCCCCAGTGACATTAATACAGTGATCAGTGCTAACAAAAAGCACTGACATTGTATTAATGACACTGGGCAGGAAGGGGTTAACATCTGGGTGATCAAAGAGTTAACTGTGTGCTATGTGTGTTTTACATTGTGTGCTGTTTTACTTAGGAGACATGCTGCTTTGTATCTCTCTGCTGTGCAGAGAGATACAAAGCAGCATGTCCAAACTGACAAGAGAGAGACCTGTGTTGTTTTCACACAGGTCTCTCCTCTGTCAGCTATGCCGATGATCACCGAGCCAATAGAGGCATGCACCCCCTACCTGGAAATCACCTATATATATATGTGATTTTGTGGAGCTGTGCTGCCCCCTGTAGTAGTACTTCTACTATAGGGCGGATGGCAAGTGGTTAATATTTCCTGCACCTAATTCATGAAAGCCTTGAGCCATTTTCAGCACCAGCACTGGCATATATGCAAGATTCAGGAAGTTCTTATTACAACCACTTTTGGAATCTGTCACTATGGCTGTGGCAGATTCTAAAAGATTCTCCACCAGTTCACAGATAAGCAAACTCTTGGTAATTAAAACCAGCTCAAAGTTGGTATTAAGAGGGAGAGGACATCTGCGGCTCCAATAATGGCTTTCCAATTTTCTCCCTGCTGTGTACTGTCAATCACAGGCGAGGTTGACCTGATAGCAAACTAGTTTCAGAATTCCCCATCAGGCTCCGGCCACCCAACCGGCACATCTACCATTAACTCGAGTTGTCAAGTGACAGAGCCTGATGGGGAACTCCAAGAGACTAGTTCCCTATCAGAATTTCTGGGGCTGCTATAATAACTGAATAGTAATACCAATAATAAAGTGCAATGTAAATAAAGTGCAATATGAATAACAAAAAATTCTTAGGGCTGCAGCTGTTTATAAAGGATAAAACCTTCCAATATTAAAATACTCATATGTTAACAGCGCTGTCCTCACCACATGCATCCTCTTTTATAGAATATAACATATAATAGAGTATTCAGCCCCCATGCTCAATAGTCCAATAAAGTGAAATAAATGTAAATAATAAAGTAAATAAAGTGCAATGGTGCAGTAATTTTAATGATGCAAGAACAACAGTGCCATGCTCCCCTCCTATGTTCTCCCACTCACCAGCTGGTGTTGACCCTTAAACACTAAGGGGGTTATTTACTAAAACTGGAGCATGCAAAATCTGGTGCAGGTCTGAATAGAAACCAATCAGCTTCCCGGATTTAATGTCAAAGCTTAACAGAACAAGCTAAAGTTAGAAGCTGATTGACCACCATGCACAGCTGCACCAGATTCTGAGTGCTCCAGTTTTAGTAAATATTCTCCTAAGAGTCAAGATGCACTTAAAAGGAACACATTTAAGTGTACAGTAGGTTCCTCTCTCCATCGCTCCTCCAATTCATAGTAGCATTCAAAGACGTGTTTATAATTAAAGAGGATCTCAAAGAGATATGCATAATGTAATTCTGCAATTTTTTTTTATTGAAGATCATTAAAAACTGGTTATACTCACAAGGATATAGATGAGAAAGGCACAAAATGCCACCACAACGTGTTCCACCGGCTGGATCTGACAGCATTGGAGGTCCCCACTTAACTCGTTTAGCCCATCACACAGGGCATCTTGAGAACTTTTGTTATGCATATTGCACTTCATTTACATTGCACTTTATTATCGGTATTAGTATTCACTTTCTATGGTGCAGGTATAATTTAGTTCCTATCAGGTCCACTTTGCCTGTGATTGACAGTGTGTGGATTTTAACTCAAATTAATTTCTGCTGTGCCTGTTGGGTGGGTGGAGTCTGTTGGAGAATTCTGAAACTAGTTTGCCATCAGGTCAACCTCACCTGTGATGACAGTGCACAGCAGGGAGCAGATTCAAAAGCTGCTATTGAAGTGAATAGTGACTATGGATCTGATCACTACTGTGTGTTGTCAATAAAAAATAAAGCGGACCTGATGAGGAACTAGTCTCTTAGTTCCCCATCAGGCTCCATCAACCACTATTACAAAACACCTTGGTCATGCACCTATCAGTGTGATAGGCACAAGAGCCGAGGGAGGGAGGGAGGGAGGGAGGGAGGGAGGGAGGGAGTGCACTGAAGAGAAGAGTCCAGTGTGGAGTGTCTATGACAGGTGCATGAATTGGGCACAAACACTTTCACTTTCAGGTTGCACCCTGACATAATTCTACAGGGTGTCTATTACATCCTTTATGAATTGCTTAGGGTTATTTACCCACTTCCATTTTTATTTAAAATTTCTCTCAGTTGATGTGCAGAGGCATGTAACACTACAGCTGAAAATCAAGGGAAGACCCAATGCATAAAGTATGATGTGTTCTTTTACTACCAGATTTTATCCTGATTGGAGCTCTTTATACTGTATATATTGCAGTCTAACTTACTGGACCAGAACATTTTTTTGGCTAGACTCCTAATAAAAAAGGGGAGCACTAAAAAGAATTTAACATTTTTCCCTGATCTTGTGAGTCTGATATTTTGATATTTTGGTATTTTTACCACTTTTATATCTGACAGCTTTCTGCTGTCATTGGTACCTTGCCAATTAGGGCCATGATATTGAATATGGCATTACTTAGTCAATGGCCACTAAGACTGGGTTGTAAGGTTTTTTTTGGCTGAGTCAGTAGGTGGCTGATCTTGTGATCCAAATGGCTTTATAACAAGGGATTTGTATTTTTCTTTAATAAATGACTTGCCAAATGTTTGGGTTTCTTTATTTCTAGGTTAAAACTGTCTGTTAATTAGTAGGGGTAATATGTACCCCATACCAATTCACATAGGGGGCAGTATATAGAGGGCCCCATATTATTAAAGAGGGATTCCTGATTCTGATAATTGCCCTGCCTGTGCTACAGAAAAATTTAATTGAGAAACAAAATACAGTTTAAGATGCTGGCAAATAGAATTTATTGCTGGCTTCTTTTAAGTAAACAGCACAACAAATCCTCTACATATCTCTCAAACTACATAGCAGACCTTTGGAGGAATCTGTATGCAGTTTTTTTTTTTTTTTTTAAAAGTAACTGTAAATGGCATGTCATTGCCATCAAACGTTCTTCCTTTTAAAATGGCAATGCTGTTTTGTGCTGGGCACTGCAATTGGGTACTCGTATTAATGAAAAACAAGATTATTAAAGCTACCGTACAATTAACAATATTAAAATATATATAAGTGCCACATCCCTGATACTGTATATTTAAACTAAAAAACAACCTGAAAATGGGGACTTCCCAGGCACAAAATAAATGTAAAAGCGTAATTTGATGGAGACTACAAAGGTAATCATTGGAGTTTGTTATAGGCCTCCCAGTGTTAATGTGGAGGTGGAGACTCAGCTCCTTGCACAGATCAAAATGGCTGCAAGGGCTGGGACAATGATAATAATGGAGGATTTTAACTACACGGAAATTGACTGGAGTAATGGTACTGCAGGAACAGTTAAAGGGCAAAAATTGTTAAACCTACAGGACAATTTTATGGTACAGTTCATAGAAGCCCCAACTAGGAATGATGCTCTGCTGGACCTTGTAATCTCAAACCATGCAGAGCTTATTACGAATGTCCATATAAAAAAACTTTTGGGTAGTAGTGACCATCACATGATTTAATTTATTGTTAGCTGTAAACAGCAAGCACATATGAGAAAAGTAAAAACGCTCAATTTTAAGAAAGCTAATTTTTCAAGGCTGAGAGCTGCTCTCCAAGACTTAGACGGGAGGAGGGAATATTGGTATCAATGAACACAACACAGAAATGGGAGTACTTCGAAAAGACTGTATGTGAACACACTGCAAAATATATTCCCATGGGCAACAAGTTTAAAAGGCTAAAAATTAAACCTATGTGGCCAAACTTAAAAGAGCTATAGATAATAAGAAAAGAGGTTTTATTAAATATAAAAAAGAAGGAACACTATCATTGTTTAAACATTACAAAGAATATAACAGTATATGCAAAAAGAAAATAAAGGCTGCAAAAATTTAAAACGAACGACATATTGCAAAAGATAGCAGGACCAACCCCCAAAAATTCTTCAAATATATTAATAGTTAAAAAATCCGCTCCAATCATATAGGCCCTTTACAAAATAATGGGTGGGTGACTGGGAACAAAGAGAAAGCAAATTTATTAAATACCTTCTTAAGCTCATATTAAATACCTTCTCAGTGTATACAAAGGAGCATGGGGAGCTCTTGTCCCTAATGGGCATGGTATTGACACATCTCCAGATGATCCATATGGGCCCACAATTGATTAGATCCAAAAATATTTAGACAGAATAAAGGTGAATAAAATGCCTGGACTGGATGGCATACACCCACGGGTCCTTATAGAATTGAGCTCTGTTATTTCAAAGCCATTGTTCTAATTTTTAGGGACTCTTTAATGACTGGCATAGTATCACTGGATTGGCGTAAGGCCAATATGGTGCCAATATTTAAAAAGGGGTCAAAATCTTTACCAAGTAATTATAGATCTGTCAGTTTAACCACTTCAATACCAGGCACTTATACCCCCTTCCTGCCCATGTCAATTTTCAGCTTTCAGCACTATCGCACTTGAATGACAATTGCACGGTCATGAAACACTGTATCAATATGACATTTTTAAAAACATTTTCACACAAATAGAGTTTTCTTTTGGTGGTATTTAATCACCATTGAGTTTTTTTATTTTTTGCTAAATAAAACAAAAAACACCTGAAATTTTTTTTAAAAATGCACTTTTCTTCGTTTCTGTTATAAAAGTTTGCAAATAAATAACATTTCTTCATAAATTTAGGTCAAAATGTATTCTGCTACATTTCTTTGGTAAAAATAATAATAATAATTGAATTTGTATTTTTTTCAAATGTTTCTATTAGTTTTTTATTTTTTATTACATTTTTTCTTTTTTTTTTACTATTTTATTTTTCAGCGCACTATGACCAAAGCAATACAATGTTACCATAGTAACATTGAATTACTCTGGGCAAGTGACCAGGATTTTTTTTTTTACACATTATGATTGCTAATACCAATGTATTTAATTGATATTTGCAATCATTGTTACTGAATGAAACTGATTCATTCAGTCTTTTGTTGTGACTGGCAATGGGCCAGTGTAGTGATATGTCATCGGCTGTGTCCCGTGGACGCAGCCAGTGACAGATCGCGCAGCTGCGCAGCCCTGTGAGCGGCTCATTTTGACAGGACGTCATATGATGCCCAGTCACAACGGCGAGTGTCCCGCCCGGCTGTAAATCTGCTATAGGCAGGGCGGAAAAGTGTTAACTTCTATAATTTGGAAGGTACTGGAGAGTTTAATAAAAGATCACATAGATGAGTTCTTGCTGGAAAAAAATATTTTAAGCAACAGACAGCATGGATTCATGAAAGACAGAAGTTGTCAAACAAATCAGATTTCTTTTTATGAGGAGGTGAGAAAAACCTTGGACAGAGGGGTGGCGGTGGAAGTGGTATACTTGGATTTTGCAAATGCATTTGACACAGTTCCCCACACATGGCTAATGTGTAAGGTAAAGTCTAAGGGCTTGGAAAAATCCGTATGTAAATGGATAGAAAACTGGCTAAAAGGTCGTATTCAGGGAGTAGTGGTTAATGATTCATACTCTGAATGGTCTAGGGTTGTTAGTGGTGTACCCCAAGGTTCAGTGTTGGGAACCTTACTTTTTAATATATTTATAAACGATATAGGGTCTGGGATTGTAAATACCATTTCAGTCTTTGCAGATGACACCAAGCTGAGCAGTGGAATAACGTCCTTACAAGATGTTTCCAACTTACAACCCAACCTCAATGCACTGTTTAATTGGGCAACTATGTGGCAAATGAGGTTTAATGTTGATAAATGTAAGGTTATGCACTTGGAGGCTAAGAATATGCATGCATCATACATACTAGGGGGAGTACAAATGGGGGAATCAATGGTGGAGAAGGATCTGGGAGTTCTGGTAGATCAGAAGCTTAATAATGGCATGCAATGCCAAGCTGCAGTTTCTAAAGCAAGCAAAATCCTCTCTTGTATTAAAAAACGTAAAGACTTCACAGAGAAAGAGATATATCATTTTACCCCTGTACAAACCATTAGTAATACCTCATCTGGAATATGCAGTTCAGTTTTGGGCACCAATTCACAAAAATAACATTGGGAAACTGGAAAAAATACAGAGAAGGGCAACCAAACTTATAAGAGGCATGGAGGAGCTCAATTATGATGACAGATTAGAGGAACTGAATTTATTCTCTCTTGAGAAGAAGAGATTAGGAGGGATATCATCAACATGTATAAATACATCAGTGGTTCATATAGTGAACTCAGGGGGAACTATTGTTATGTCTGGAGGAAAATAAATTTGATCTCCAAACACAGAAAAGTTTCTTCACCATATAAGGGAAGGGAAAATCTACTTCAGTACAAAGAGAAAAAAACAAACAACCGTGTACCTCTAGTAACCACATACAACCCAGCACTAGAAAGAATAAGAAAAATAATCAAAGATTTACAACCCATCATAACAGAGGATGGAACTCTGAAAGAAATATTCCAGCAACCCCCAATACTGGCTTTCAGACAACCCCCCAACCTCAGAAATAAACTAATCAGTAGGAAACTTCCTTCTGATTATGATGTCACAAATAATGGAAGCGAACCCTGCAATAAGAAACGCTGCAAACTGTGCAACCAAATCAATCCATCAAAAAGTGTCAGACACTCAAAAGGGATCTTCAATATTTCCGGATCATACAGCTGCACCTCCAGTAATGTTGTGTACCTTATCCAGTGCAGAAAATGTAACAAAGGATCTTATGTTGGCGAAACAGGACAGAAGTTGCAAACAAGGATGAATTTGCACAGACATACCATCAAGGAACATAAAGAAGATGACCTCTGCACACCTGTAGGACACCATTTCACACAACCAGGCCACACAATGGAAGACCTCAATGTTTTAGTTCTGAAAGGAAAATTCAAATCCATCCAGGAAAGCAAAACATTTGAACTAAGAATGATAATTCTATTTGACACAAAAGATAACGGCCTTAACTTGGACATGGGATTCCTCAACCATTATCCGACAGTTTTATGACTATCTATTAGCTGAAGCTTGACCCCCTCTGTGTGAGTGTAGTATCCCCCCCTCCCCCCCTCGCTTTTGATGTATCTTATCTGTAGCCTTTTTTTTTTTTCAATCCCTTCTAACATTCTGCTTGAACGTTGTGATTTGTAATAGTACTGTTTGGACTTTGAAGACAGGGACATACCCCGAAAGCTTGTCCTCAAAATTGTATGTTAGTGCAAATAAAAAAAGTATCATGGACAGTACTCAATTGTTTCTGTTCACCATATAAGGAAATGACGGCAGGGCAGCGGTTCTCTCATTCTGGGAGGACGTCATATGACATCCTCTCACTCTAGCTGCGCATGCGTGCCCCCAGGGGGTGCATGGCAATCGCTGGTGCGCTGTGTCCCTGGGACACAGCGGATCACTGAACACAGTAAAGAGCCAATGAGGTAGGCTCTGTTATGTGATCAGCTGTGTCCAATCACAGCTGTTCGCATGTAAATAGGAAATGCCACTTATCGGCAGTCCTCTCCTCATGCTAACAGCTGGTAAGCAGCATTCCACAGAGGGGACATGTACACTGATCATCAGGGCACTAATCATCAGTGCCCTGATGATCAGTGTAGCCCCACCAATGCCACCTGTCAGTGCCCATAATTGCAACGTCAGGGCCCATCAATGCCACATACCAGTGCCCATCAGTGCACATCAATGCCACATATCAATGCCCATCAAAGCTGCCTTTCAGTGCCAACTATCAGTGCCAGTCAGTGCTGCTTATCGTTGCCAGTCAGTTCCACCTATCAGTGTTGCCTATCAGTGCCAGTCAGTGCCACCTATCAGCGCCCATCAGTGCCGCCTAACATTTCCAATAAGTTCTGCCTATTAGTACCAGTCAGTGCCACCTATCAGTGCCGCCTATCAGTGCCATATATGAGTGCTGCCTTTCAGTGCCCATCAGTGATGCCTGTCAATGCCCACCAGGGATGCCTGTCAATGCCAATCAGTGCCTCCTCATCAGTGCCATCTATCAGTGCCCATCACTGCAGCCTCATTCAGTGAAGGAGAAAAATTACTGATTTACAAAATTTTATAACAGAAACTAAGAAAAAACTTTTTTCTTTCAAAATTTTCATTTGTTTTTAGTTTGTTTAGCAAACTCTATCTGTCTCAAAAAAATGATAAAAATGTTGTTTGGGTACAGTGTTGCATGCCTGCGCAATTGTCATTCAAAGTGTGACAGCACTGAAAGCTAAAAATTGGCCTGGGCAGGAAGGGGGTAAAAGTGCCCGGTAGGCAAGTGGTTAATGGCATCTCAGTCTTAGTCCGTAGGGTTCAGTATTGAGTTGTCCCACCCTTTGCAGCTATAACAGCTTCAACTCTTCTGGGAAAGCTGTCCAGAAGTTTTAGGAGTATGTCTATGGAAATGTTTGTCCATTCTTTCAGAAGTGCATTTGCGGTCAGGCACTGATATCGGACAAGAAGGCCTGGCTTGCAGTCTCCACTTTAATTCATCCCAAAGGTATTCTCTCGGGTTGAGGTCAGGAATCTGTGCAGACCAGTCAAGTTCCTCCACCCCAAACTCACTCATCCATGTCTTTAAGGACCTTGCTTTGTGCACTGGTGCGCAGTCATATTGGAACAGGAAGGAGTCATCCCCAAACTGTTGCCACAAGGTTAGGAGCATGAAATTGTCCAAAATGTTTTGGTATGCTGATGCCTTAAAGGCCCCTTTCACTGGAACTAAGGGGCCACGCCCAACCCCTTGAAAAACAACCCCACACCCTAATCCCCCCTCCACCAAACTTTACACTTGGCACAATGCAGTCAGACAAGTACCGTTCTCTGGGCAACCGCCAAACCCAGAAACGTCCATTGAATTTCCAGACAAAGAAGTGTGATTTGTCATTCCAGAGAACACATCTCTAGAGTCCAGTGGTGGCGTGCATTACACCACTGCATCCAACGCTTTTCATTGCACTTGGTGATATAAGGCTTGGATACAGCTGCTCAGCCATGGAAACCCATTCCATGAAGCCCTCTATGCACTGTTGTTGTGCTAATCTGAAGGCCACATGAAGTCTGGAGGTCTTTAGCTATTGACTCTGCAGACAGTTGGTGACTTCTGCGCACTGTGCACTTCAGCATGTACTGACCCCACTCTGTCATTTTACATGGCCTACAACTTTGGGTCTGAGTTGCTGTTGTTCCACTTTGCTATAAAACCACTAACAGTTCACTGTGAAATATTTAGTAGCAAGAAAATTTCATGGATGGACTTTTTTCACAGGTGGCACCCCTATCACGGTACCATGCTTGACTTTAAGGAGCTCATGAGAGCGACCATTTCTTTCAGAAATGTGTGTAGAAACAGTCTGCATGCCTAGCTGCTTGATTTTATACACTCGTGGCCATGGAGGTGATTGGAACATCTGAATCCAATGATTTAGAGGAGTGTCCCAATACTTTTAGCAATATAGTGTATATAATTTAAACAATGCTGATAAATATTCACGATAATCAACATCAAAAGACATTTTGAAAGAAAAGATGCATGAATAAAAACTGTGTTTGCTCAGTGAACCAATCTATTTTGTTTACTATAGGTTAAGTGCTGTTTCCAGCTGGGACCAGACATCTTTAATAGACTAGAAGGCTGCCGAGCCCAAGGTTTTGCAAATTTATGTTCTTATAGCCATAAACCACTTGCTGCTAATCAATCTGCCTAGGAGTTCTCACCAGGCAGACTGGATTTGGCATTGAAACATTAACAAAGATTCACAAATTTACATAAAAATTATGTCAGTGTGCAATACAATAAAACAGTATGATATGATAAAACAAGCTGAGATCCAGATGTTTTTAAGCTGTGCCTGATAATAATGATTATAATAATTTATGCACTTCTCACACTGATTTGCAAAGTTAAATGCATGAGCTTACAGATTCAATTTTAACAGTCCCATAAGTGCCCTTTAGGAAATCGCAGTATGAAAAAAAACTAAAAGCTATAGTCTGTAGTTCTCTGGTAATAATCTGGCAAAATGACAAATGAGCTAAGTTCCCTGATGTAGAAGAGAATATGAGTGCTCTAACTCATGGGCAGTCAATTTCCAGCCTTGATTGACTGTACTGTTGCTATGCTCCTGTTGTGATCTTAAAATGTAAAGGAGTCCAGTTAACTATAACCATCAGGTAATCAATATTCGCATTACTTACGTTTAATTTATTAAAACTGCATCCATATTTAAAAAAGGAAAGTATAAACACAGTTAGAGATATCCACAGTGCTAGCCACATCTTATTTATCTTACATCCAAAATTTTCTTTAGGTACTCAGAGACATCATTAAATAATGGTTGCATACAACTTTGGACAGTAAAGGGGTTAACTCTTTAACACTTATGAGCACTTGCAAGCTTTGTACACATTAGCTATTGCTCACAGAGATTTCTCCACATAATGGAAAAGGAGAAGGAATGATCCTTTGAACTATCATGCCAGATGAGGAGAAAAGGCACATTGGCTTTAGAATTTTGGTATCGGGATCAGAGCAGATGAGTCGCACAGCACCTGGTATTTTTAGAAAGAGGTCTGTTCATCTAAGGGTAGTCTTAGGGTAAATTCACGCTGGCATTTGCCTTTTAATTGCATTATGTTTTCAGTATATGCCATATTTTACACATTTGCTAAAACTGTATGGTCAACAACTACAGGTAAGCTATATTTTAACAGAGAAAGTTGCTATAATACTTGTGTTCTATTACATGTTTGTTACACAGTAGTTTTTTTTTATATTATTAATATGAATAATGTTAAGGCTAAGGTGTTTTGTATTTTTGTAAGCAAGTTTGTATGTTTTAACATGACCAGTTACAATAACACTGATTTACGTATATATCTGTCACTATATATAGTAAATGTCTAGGGTATGCATAGATTTTTTTTCCGTGAAACTGCACCTAAAAATGACAGTAAAATGTGAGAGCTTCATCAAGAATTGTATTGACTTCACACCCAGGAGGTATAGTCTCAGTGTTCAAGAAGATTGCCGCTCTCTGCTGTATACTATAATTTATCACTTTGAGCAACAAATTCTAAATAAATCAGTTACAGTTCAATCCTATTACCAGAATACCAGAATACTTCATTGTCCTCAAAGTTGCTTCCTGATATATTATTAAAAAAAAAAATCAGAGTCCATATTATTTCCAGTTTTTTTAACAAAGTATGGATTTCAGCATGTATATTTTACTGTGGTAAAACTAAATTTGATTAGTTCTCCCTAATAATGAAGGTAATCAGGTAAAATCTGATATTAGATAGATGCTACTTTTTTGCTTAATCTTTTTTTCACAAACAATGATAACTATTTCAGCATGCTTAAAAAGTCTTTTTATTATGCTTTCATTTGCCAATTTTCATCATATCCTAATATTGAATCACTGCTGAATGCCTCTATCTACATTATATTTAGAGTATCAATTAAACATAAAATTAAATAAATAATAAAAAAAAATCCATTTCACTTCCAGTTCAAAGCAAATTCAAACACGCTCTTCTTTAAAACTGAATTTTTATCATTCATTTTTGTTCCCTTTGACATTTAAAACTACATGAAAATGACAATAATTCATATAAAACAAAATATGGCAACGTCTAACACTGTATTGATTCACCTCTCAGGGTTTAGATGAAAAATTCCTTTCAACACACTTTCTGCTCTGGAAGCAGTCTAGAAACACCACCATGTGGACAAAATCTACATTTATGTTTCAGTTCTTTTAATGTATCTTATCTAATCAAAATACTATTTCAGTTTAACGTGTGATCATGTTAATAGAAAGAGATCTTTAAAAATGTGGGATTAGTGCACATTTATGTTCTTATATCAGATAATCTAAAGGATAATTGGGAGATGAGATTTATATAAAGTAAAGAGTTTGGTAATTTTTTAGTTTAGTTTTATCTGTTCAGAGCCTACAAGCATTAATATACCAACTCACTAAACCATGGGGTGTATTTATTAAGAACAGGTGAACATAGATATATTCATATGCAATTACCAGTGTTCTCCAGACATTTCTCCTAGTAATTGCCAGGGGTAAATGTAAAAAAACATAGATTTTTATATTTTAAATGTATTGCAGTTTCCCCTATTGGCTGTCAATGCATGATAGTATGTGGCTGCACAGGCCAAATGAAGGCAGAGGCAGGAGAGGCTTCCACCTCAAGTGTTGTGACAGGAGGGGGTAATAGTGCAGCTGGAATGCAAGGCACTCTTGCCTCTGCATTTTGCAAGACCTGGCTGCAAAACCAACATCCCAACCTTGCGTATTGCACTGAAAGAGTGTGACAGTTAGTCCAATTCTTCTAAACTCATTATACATAGATTGTGGCAGATTAGCTGTCAAGATAATGGTGGAACTATGCTGACTACACTTCGAGAGCTGGGAATTACATTTTGAGAAGAAAAAAATAGTCCAGCTCAGGGGCGGACTGACAACTCATGGGGCCCCCGGGCAATAGGGGATCATGGGGCCCCTGTGTCCTTGCCCAAACTCAAAAAAGCCTATGAAAAGGGTACCGGGGCATCTCATGAAGCCCCCTACTGACCCCGGACCCCCCGGAGTTCATCCCGGGGATACTCCTTCAGAGTTTGATAAGCATACTCTCTGTCATCAAACACTAGCAGAGTCTGCAGGTCTGGCCATCCCTTAAATACACCAGTATAAGCAGTTTCAGGTGTTTAGCTGGCTGCAAGGTTGAGTCTCTGATTGCTGGGAGCACCCGCTGGCCAGCCCTGGTGCTGCAGCCCATAAGGCAGGTGAGTCCCACCATTGCTGGCCAGTCCATTCCTGACACCGACAGGTAATAAAGCAAATTGGGGAGTCTGAGGCCATCCATCCGTTGCGACTGATAAAGGACGGATGAAGTAAAACAAGGACGTTTATTACGTCAAAATAAAATTATTAATCATCCGTTGAAAACGATCAAGGAATGTTTTCAAGACCGAGACTGGGAGTGCTAGGAATAAATAAAATAATTTTGGCAAGACATTCATTTTCACGTGACTCTGCCCAAAAATGAGATAGGATATCCATGCCAGATCTTTAACAAAGTAGAAAGACATGACACACATGGTGAGTATTTAGCTACAGATAGTCCTGAGTATCTAGGTGTAAGATAGATACCTAAATGTGAGATCCGGTCTGTGGCCCAACAAAATGGGAAAGAGGTATGGAGGGATGCACTCAGGGATTTAGTGACATTAATAGGCATGACAACTGATTTAGTAAAATTTACAGTGAGACCCGATATGAATGCAAAATCATTCCATAATGTGCATAAATTAGGCAATGAAACTAACGGGTTAGTAAGGAAAAGCATAACATCATCTGCATACATACATAATTTGAATTGTGAGACCAAAAGTGAGTACCCTGAAATATCTGGGTGTGTTCTTATAGCAATTGCCAAGGGTTACAAAACTAGCGCAAATAGTAAGGGTGAAAGTGGACATCCCTGACAGGTACCTCTGCCCAGTGTAAAAAAGTCAGAGCTGCAGCCTCGGAATCTACTTCTTGTTTGGGGGGAGGCAGAGGCGGACTGACAACTCATGGGGCCCCCGGGCAATTGGGGATCATGGGGCCCCTGTGTCCTTGCCCAAACTCAAAAAAGCCTATGAAAAAGGTACCAGGGGCATCTCATGGGGCCCCCTACTGACCCTGGGCCCTCGGGCAGTGCCTGAGTTTCCAAATGGTCAGTCCGCCCCTGGTCCAGCAGAATTTCCAATCCTATTCTAGAATGCTACAATTCAGCTTTACAATTCTTTTTTTCAGTACTTCTGAGGTGTGTGTAAAGTGATAGAAGGAGCAAATGTGGTTAGTCTTCCATAGAAAGCAAAATGTTCTCCTCTATAGGAAGCAATAGGCAAATCACTGAAAAAGATTCATCCACAAAGTAGCAAATGCTAAAGAGAGGGTTGTCTGATGACTGTAACAATAGCCATAGCCACCTATGCAGCTGCTAAGAGGCCTGGGGTGGGAGAAGGCCTCTTAGTGAAGTCATTGAGCAAATTACACACAGAAAATATGTGCACACAAATGTGTAAACATAACACAAATCCAGTTCTGTGTTACTAAGGGTTGGGAATGTTGCCTTTGACACTGACAACTGTGTAGTCTCCAGTCTAAATGAGTTTGCACAAGAAGAGCCTTCAAAAATATTGCTAGTCACAGACCCCGTTTCTTTCTTTACCTTACATGCACTTAAAGGACAAGTTCGCCTTTCATAACATGTTGCATGTTACACCCATATTCAGGGTGTAATGTGTAACATGTTATGAATGGACCAACCCCTGCTCCTCCCCTATCCCCATTGTGAAAGCTAGCGGGGGATATTCTCCCCGCTAGCTGTCACAATTTTAAAAAGATGCTCCGCCTGGCCATTCATTCACGATGTTCTGCGGATGTCAGCTTGTAGTTCTCAATGAACTACCACGGAACAGTGGAGCACCGTGGTAGTTCATTGATTCTTCCTGTCAGTATTTCTGCTTGCCCGTACATCCCATACTGACAAGTCTGCAGAAGACCTGCATGGCACCAGCAATCTGCTGATCGCTGGTGCAATGCTTTATAGGATTCAGAAACAAAAATTAAAAAATGCAAATTTTTTTGTTAAAATGTGAACTTATCCTTTAATCAGTATACATAACCAAAAGTGAAAAACTGTCTATGAATCCATCAAATACATTTTAACCACTGTCCTCAAATCAACATACCTGTATGTCCCTGGGTTTTAGTGGTTCTACGGGAATCACAATTGCAACTGCAGTTATGATCCTGGCAGGGGTGGATTGACCATTTGGAAACTCTGGCACTGCCCGAGGGCCTGGGGTCAGTAGGGGGCCCATGAGATGCCCCTTGTATCTTTTTCATAGGCTTTTTTGAGTTTGGGCAAGGACGCAGGGGCCCCATGAGTTGTCCAGGGGCCCTATGAGTTGTCAGTCCGCCCCTGGACCCTGGTATCTTTTTTTAGAGCTGGCGATGCTCTATAATGTAAAAGTGAAATAAATGGCTATACAGCCACTGGATTACAACAGACCCCAGATTACATGGACCGCAGATATCTCAGTAAAGAGCACATATCTCTGCCCCAGCTATCACATCATCCTTTGTAATAGCAATAAAGTAGATTAAAAAGAAAATTAAAGAGACAGTGTAAAAAATAAATTTAAATAAAATAAATAGGACGCATGTGCGGCCGGCTCCGGAGATGGACACCCAGTGAGGAGAGCTCCGTCCTCCCGCCGGCCTGACAGCAGCACACTCAGACTCCAGGGAATCAAACCACCACCGACTGCTCTCTTAACCCTCGCCATCCAAACGGGCGATAACCTGCCGCCGCAAGACCCCAGGGAATCCAGGGAAAATGACTAGTTTCTTCCCTGCAATCTTCTCAGGCTCCCAAGATGGCGCTGGCTGCACAGCAAACGGTCTCACAGCACAGCAGGAGGAGAAAACAGGATCACAGACAGCATATCACCCAGATGCCAGGCTGAGGAGATCCTTGTACCCAGGGGACCCAGGTGAATTGTCTCCCCCCTGTCCTACACATCTAGTAGCCCTGCTAAATCCAGGCCCAGACTGGACACAGGATCACCCCCTGACAGACAGTCATCCCCACCAACCGCAATTCTGGCAGAAAGCGCTCCAGCTTTAATTGAATCCTACCCTGCCTCTGACCAGCCTATCACAGAGATTGCCATGAAAAACATGCTCCTATCTCTGCGAGAAACACTACATAACGACATGATGACATCATTATCGCAAATCTCAAATACGTTTCAAATGCATGAGAAGCGCATCCGCCATATGGAGAACAAACTAGGAAAAATGTGTACCACACACAATGACCTCATAGATCCCCACACAGATCATACAGATGACATCGAACAAATCAATCTCAAATTGGCAGATTTAGAAGATCACTCCAGGCGAAACAACATCAAATTCCGTGGCATACCGGAATCCGTCACCTGAGAAGCCATTGTTCCATATATTCAACAGTATATGAAAAATGTAATCCCTGCCCTCACAGACGTGGAGCTAGCAATAGATTGAGCACATTGAATCCCCAAACCGTCATTTCTACCAGCGTCGTTACCCAGAGATACACTGGCGCTTATACATTTTTATCATGTAAAAGAAAAAGTTATTCTCGCACCAAGAAATTCCACCTCAACTCCCTCAGCCCAAGCAAACATTAAATTGTTCGCAGACCTATCCAAAGCCACACTCGCCAACAGTAAAAAGCTTGTCACCATAACTAAAGCTTTATGGAACCATGGGATTGGATACCAATGGGGCTTTCCCACAAACCTAAATGTCAAACACCAAGGCACATTTTACACAATCAAATCTCTAGAAGCAGGCATCGAGTTACTGAAAACGTGGAACATCATTCCAGTGGACTCCCACCAACCAACACCCAACAGGCCACAACGGATGGAAGAAGAATGGTCATAAACCCACACACAAATCTACTCTCTTCTAGCCCAATACCCTGGGCCTCACCAAGGCATAAGCTGGCGATTGGCCCTAGATTGAATACGTTAATCTTTCAAGTTCGTCTCAAGCATGAGCTCCCGTGTGAGTCATGCTCATCCGTGCCTCCTCAATCTGCAATAGCTGTTTTTGCTACACATGTTACCTGTGTTTTTTACAGGTCTTTTTTACCCCTGTTCTTTCCCCGGCCTACCAGTCAGCAGTCGCCAACATCACCCCTCTCAACGAACCCACTTACACAAGTGAACACTCTCACTACAACCAAGACCAACTCAAACCCAGAAAACTACATACTCAAAAGTCCACCACCTCCATCAAGCGGAACAATGCACATCTTCACAATTCCTGAATCACCACCGCAACAAGATTCTACCCATCTACGACCAACAATATGATTACTATAACCTCTCTAAACGTCCAGGGCCTTAACTCCCCTTTCAAAAGATCTTTGCTCTCAAGAGAAATCCACTACATACAACCTGATATTCTATTCCTACAAGAGACCCACTTTGCGTCATCCAAAATTCCTAAACTCAACATTCTCCACTTCTCCACAATGTACATGGCAACAAATCCCAAAAAAGAAAAATGGCGTCATTACAGCCATAAAAGACTCCCTACAATTCCAACTCATCTCTGAAATATCAGACCCACAGGGTCGCTAACACATATTAATCTGCAAAATCAGCGATACTTCATACACACTGGTGAACGTCTATGGTCCCAACACCAACCAACTCCAATTCTTCAACAAACTTATTTCCATCATCGCTCAACATAGAAAAGGCAGAATACTCATCGGCAGAGATTTTAACATCATCGGCAACCCTCTTTTGGACTCCTCATCAAAAAAAAGAGCTTCAAAACAGTCTCTTAACCATATTCTTCATTCCAATGACCTTTACGATATCTGGAGATGTCAACACAGTACAGAAAAAGGACTATACTTATTACTCTCCATCCCACTTTTCCTACTCCAGAATCGACTTCTGACTGACAAGTGGACCCTACAACACGTCACTTCCTCCAAGAGCGGAACTATTACATGGTCAGACCATGCTCCAATCACCATCTCCCTTGATGGCATACAACATTCCAAGATCCCCCGAATATGGCATCTGAATGCGACCTTGTTGAAAAATTGTGACTACAAACAACAAATACTAGATGCCCACAAGACATTTTTTTAACAGAATGATACACCTGATATTTCCATATCCATTCTTTGGTCAACCTATAAAGCATACATAAGAGGTATTTTGATTCAATTAAATTCCTGTATTACCAAAAATAGAACCCAACAAATAGACAAACTCCTCGCATCAATTAAATCAAACGAGGAAAAAAACAAAAAATCCCCAGACCAAGCAACCTCCGCATCCCTCACTGCAGACAGAAACAAACTAAGATCCCTCCTACTATACAAATATGATCTAAATCCCCAAAAAATGAAAGCCAAATTCTACTCATTAGGTAACAAAGCCAGCTCACTATTATCCAAAACAATAAAACAAAAACGTTTAAAATCCAAAATAGCTTCAATTAAACATCCGTCTACAAATTCCCTTCACACTAACCCACAAGAGATAGCTAACACCTTTACAGAATATTATCAAAACCTATACAACCTCAAAAACGACACAAACACCACCCAACCGACAGTCACATCCATTCAACAATTGCTCCACACGACCAACCTCTCCAGATTATCCCCGGCCAACTTGATGCCATCTCTATCCCTATTTCCCCCAAAGAAATAGAAACAAACATCAAAACACTCCCACTCAACAAATCTAAAGGAAATGACGGATACACTAATGAATACTACAAACATCTATCCACAGACCTATCCCCATATCTGTCCATATCTGTCCAAACTCTTTAACCACGCCGCTGCAACAAGCTCATTTCCAAAGGACATGCTACAATCCATTATAACGACCATTCCAAAACCCAGCAAAGACCCTCAACTTGTCCAAAATTACAGACCAATCTCACTACTCAATACTGACATACAATTATATGCAAAAATTATATCTCGAAGACTTCTCCCATACCACCCCACTCTTATCCATGTAGGTTTCATCCCAGGTCGCCAAGCACCCGATGCGACCAGAAGACTTATTTCCCTTATACACAACTTAGAAAACACCAAATACCCCTCCTTACTCTTAATTCTGGACGCAGAAAAAGCATTTGACTGGATACATTGGCAATTTATGCAACTCACTCTCCAAAAATTTGGTATCACAGGCTGGATGCTTAACCCCATCTTATCACTATACTCACAACCATCCGCTAGAGTTTTGACAGACGGCACATTGTCTGACCCCTTTGACATCTCTAACGGCACCAGACAAGGTTGTCCACTCTCCCCAATAATATTTACACTCCTTATTGAACCCCTAGCATCCAAACTCAGAGAAGACCAATCTTTCTCAGGAATCACGCATCTCAACATAGAACACAAAATTAGCTTATTTGCAGACGATATCATACTGATGGTAACCAATTCAAAAACAACCCTTAAAACAATTCGCTCACACCTCCATGACTACTCGATAGTATCATACTATAAACTTAACTAACCCAAATCCTCCATACTAAACCTACACATTCCACCGCATCTCCAAACCCTACTAGCGACCAAATTCCCCTTCTCATGGGAAACAAACCACATCCCTTACTTAGGTATCAAACTCCCACCAGCAACGGATCAACTATATTCCGCAAACCACAAAACTCTACTTGAAAATATTCCTTGAGAACTAACCACACTTCATACTTCAGAACTCTCCAAATTAGGCAGAGTGGCCACCCTAAAAATGTTCATTCTACCCAAAATCCTACACATATTCCGTACACTCCCAATATCAATTCCCAACTCATTCTTTTCTAGCCTACAAACAATTTTCACAAAATCCCTATGGAATTTGAAAAAGCCTAGATGCACCACAAACCTCTTAATACACCCTACAACGATAGGAGAAGCAGGACTCCCACACCTCAAATCTTACTACACCGCGACTCTCCTGGATCAAATGTATTTTTGGTGGAACCCATCGAAAGAAAAAATTTGGTCCATAATGGAAACTCTTTCTTTTTACCCCCATGAAACCCCAAAATTTAACCCTAATTCCACCAACCAACCGCATAGAACACAAAATAAAACACCCCTGCATACAAGCCTCTCTACAAGCCTGGCGTGACCTCCTGTCCACCAATTTCAAAGACATCAAACAAATCCCCACTCCAACTAATTTACTACATCTGTTTATACCCTCGTTAGAACTATCGCATTGGACAAAACAAGGCATAATTAATATTTCAGACGTCTACACCAACCAATCTATATGCCCTTTTTCATGCTCTTCAAACAAAATATAATCTACCTATATCTGAAAACTTCACATACCTAAGAATTACTCACTGCCTACAAGCAACAATAATACCTCACACTACCAAATTACCATCTACAGCATACCTTTTTCTCACCAAATCTAAATACCCAGGTAAAGGCATCTCTACCTTTTATGCGTACCTCATTAACCTACAATTCACGCTACAAACTACCTCTCTTACCAACTGGGGAAAAATCCTATTTGAACCAATAACCTCACAATTCTAGAAAAATGCTTTCAAAAATACATATAAAGCTACCCGATGTAGCTCCCACTGGGAGTCATATCTAAAAATACTGGGAGTCGTATCTAAAAATACTCCACCAATGGTTTCTAACTCCAGTCAAACTCTCTCTCTACTACCCAAAACACTCCCCTACATACTGGAGACAATGCGGGGAAACAGGCTCAACAATACATATCTTGTGGTCTTGTAAATCACTTAGATCTTTCTGGAATACTACCTTCCAACTAATATCTGACATAACCAAAATTGTCATTACCTCGAATCCCTCATTAGCACTCCTACATATCGAGATTGAAAAATTTCCCTCTCACTCCCACACAATTATCACCCACATTCTCTTTGCTACCAAAATAAACATCACTAGACTATGGAACTCAAAAAACGCCCCCTCAATCACCTCACTGATTACAGACCTCAACTTCCAATGAGAAATGGAGAAAATATTTGCAATCAATACTTCCTCCCTCCTTAAATTCAACTACAAATGGACCCAATGGTTAAGTCACCGAAAATGCTCTGTACAACCCTGATAACACTCAACATTTAAAAACACCACCTAACCCCTGACTGGTACATCCTTCTCCACCTAGTTATACCTCCCCCCCTCTCCTCCATCTCCCCTACCAATAACCCCCCCAACATCCCAACCTCTCACCAAAGTTTTTCATTCATATATAAATACCTCTGATGATATAGCTAATTAAGACCAACTTCATCATTGCATAAAGAGTGGAATAACAACTACACTACTCAAATGTACAATGTTTTATTCTATTGCATTATGGTATGAATGAACAATGTCTTATTCCCTTGTTCTCCTTTTCCCTGAAAAATTCTATAAAAATATTGAAACATAAATAAAATAAATAGTTACATTAAAAAAAAGTTAAAGCACCCTCTCCCCCCGTACAAATATGAATGTGCATGTCAATCCCGCACACATAACAGCGATCACACCACACATGTGAGTTATAGCTGCAAATGTTGCGAATGAGTGAGCACAATAAATTCTAGTACCAGACCTCCTGTGTAACACTAAACTCGTCACCTGTAAAAAGCTTTTAAAGCTTTGCCTATGGTGATTTTTTGTTTTCATTTTGCTTTGCCTGTGGAGATTTTTAAGTACCGTAATTTGTTACCATTCCACAGGAGTGAGCACATTTTAAAATATGACATGTTAGATATTTATTTACTCAGGTTAGCATCATCATTTATCAAACAATATAGTATTATATTGTGTTTGCCTGTACTAAAATTCACTAAAGTGTATTTTTTCCCCCAAAATTTGCATTTGAAAAACTGATGCACTAATATCGTGTGACAAGAAATTTCAACAACCGACTTTTTTTTTCAAGGAGTCTTTGCTTTCAGAAAATATATACCGTATTTGTCGGCGTATAAGACGACTTTTTGACCCTTGAAAATCTTCTCAAAAGTCGGGGGTCGTCTTATACGCCGGTACACATGTTAGGGGGGCTGCGGCATTAAGTACAGGGGTTTGCAGGGGCTGATGTCCCTTACCTGGATCCAGTCCCACGACGATCCAGTCCAGGAAGCGCGGCGTCTCCTTCAGTTCGGCCACTGGATGTTCGTGCGGCTGCTCGGCTCCGCCTCCTCACCGGTGATTGGCCGCCAGAACTGTAGCTCAGGAAAGGCACACAGGCGGCCAATCACCGGTGAGGGGGCGGAGCCGAGCGGCCCCGCGAAAATTGAGTGCCGGAGCAGCAGGTAAGTGTTCTGTGTAGAGGTGCTGCTGCAACCACATATGCTGGCTGCAGCAGCACCATACGAGAACAGGGTCAGCAAGTCTCAGTGGGAGGAATAGTGCCCCATCATTGGTGTCACTGATACCAATGATGGGGCACTATTCCTCCCACTGATACCAACGATGGGGCACTATTCCTCCCACTGACACCAACGATGGGGCACTATTCCTCCCTCCCACTGACACCAACGATGGGGCACTATTCCCCCCCCACTGACACCAACGATGGGGCACTATTCCACCCCCCACTGACACCAATGATGGGGCACTATTCCACCCCTCACTGACACCAATGATGGGACACCATTCCTCCCACTGACATCAATGATGGGGCACTATTCCTCCCACTGACACCAATGATGGGGCACTATTCCTGCCACTGATACCAATGATGGGGCACCATTCCTGCCACTGATACCAATGATGGGGCACCTATTCCCCCCACTGATACCAATGATGGGGCACTATTCCTCCCACTGATACCAATGATGGGGCACTATTCCTGCCACTGATACCAATGATGGGGCACTATTCCTCCCACTGACACCAATGATGGAGCACTATTCCTCCACTGATACTAATGATAGGGCACTATTCCTGCCACTAATGCCAATGATGGGGCACTATTCCTGCCACTAATACCAATGATGGGGCACTATTCCTCCCACTGACATCAATGATGGGGCACTATTCCTCCCACTGATACCAATGATGGGGCACTATTCCTCCCACTGATACCAATGATGGGGCACTATTCCTCCCACTGACACCAATGATGGGGCACTATTCCTCCCACTGACATCAATGATGGGGCACTATTCCTCCCACTGATACCAATGATGGGGCACTATTCCTCCCACTGATACCAATGATGGGGCACTATTCCTCCCACTGACATCAATGATGGGGCACTATTCCTCCCACTGGTGTGCATTGGAAGAGGGGTAGTCTTATACGGCGAGTATAGCCCAAACACTACATTTTAGCAGGAAAAGTAGGGGGGTCGTCTTATACGCCCAGTCGTCTTATACGCCGGCAAATACGGTAATGTTTTTTTTTTTTGGGGGGGGGGGTAAAGGATAAGTTCACCTTTTAACTAGTTGCCGACCGCAGATAGCCGAATGACGGCTGCACTGCGGCCGGCCAGTTCTGGGTGGACGTCATATGACGTCCCCCCAGAACGCGCTCTCCTGCGCGCCCCAGGGGGCGCGCACCCGGCGATCTCCGTGATCGCTGTGTCCTATGGACACAGCTGATCACGTGATGTGGTAAAAGGCCAATCATACCGACCTTTTATCACATGATCAGCGGTGTCCAATGACACGCTGATCACAGGGAAATGCAAGTGCCGGTTCTCGGCTGCACTTTCCTCACGCTGTCAGATCGTGAGGAAAGTACTGCAGAGAACCGGCAGTTGTCAGAGCGAGGATCGGCACCGATCATCAGGGCACTGATGATCAGTGCCCTGATGATCGGTGCCCAGCAGTGCCACCCACAAGTTCCGCCCACCTGTGCCCAGCAGTGTGCCCACTAGCTCCGCCCACCTGTGCCCAGCAGATCACCCACCTGTGCCCAGCAGTGCACACACCTGTGCCCAGCAGTGCACCCACCTGTGCCACTCTGCAGTGTCACACACCTGTGCCCAGAAGTGCCACCTACCTGTGCCCAGCAGTGCCACCCACCTGTGCCCACCCACCTGTGCCCACCAGTGCCACCCACCTGTGCCCACCTGTGCCCACCCACCAGTGCCGCCCACCAGTGCCACCCACCAGTGCCGCCCAGCAGTGCTGCCAGTCAGTGCCCAGCGGTTGTGCCAGTCAGTGCCGCCAGTCAGTGCCCAGCAGTGATGCCAGTCAGTGCCGTCTATCAGTACCCATCATCAGTGTCACCTATCAGTGCCGCCTATCAGTGCTGCATATTAGTGCCGCCTATCCATGACACCTCATTAGTGCTGTCTATCAGTGCCGCCTATCAGTGCCGCCTATCCGTGCCACCTCATTAGTACTGCCTATCAGTGCCCTTTAGTGCTGCCTATCAGTGCCCATCAGTGCCGCCTATCAGTGCCCATCAGTGCTGCCTCATCAACGCACATCAGTGAAGGAGAAAAATTACCTGTTTGAAAAATTTTATAATAGAAACAAAGAAACCTTTTTTTTTTCAAATTTTTTGCACTTTTTTAATTTATAGCGCAAAAAGTAAAGCGCCCAGTGGTGATTAAATACCACCAAAATAAAGCTCTATTTGTGAGAAAAAATTTATCAAAATGTCATATGGGTACAATGTTGCATGACCGCGCAATTGTCAATCAAAGTGCGGCAGCGCTGAAAGCTGAAAATTGGCCTGGTAAATTAGGGGGTATAAGTGCCTGGTAGGCAAGTGGTTAACAAAAAAAACCCCAAATGCACATTTCTTTGCATTTCTTGTTTCGGGAGTCTGGAAAGCAATGCACCAGCGATCAGCAGAAATCTGGTGATATGCAGGACTCCTGCAGACTTTTCAGTGTATCAGTGTATCTGTCTGCTCATACCTCATATGAGCAAGCACATACACATTGACAAGAAGAATCAAAGAACTACCATAGAGCTCAACAGCCCCATGGTAGTTAATTGAGAACTACATGCTGACAGCCAACAGGAAGTTGTAGTTTTTCCATTCACAGAATACTGTGAATGAGTGATGCAGACAAGCGGGCAGAGCCCCGCATAGCCACTTTTAAAAAACAAATTGTGACATCTAGCAGAATGAAAAGATCCTCTGCTAGCTATCAAAAAGAGGGATCGTTGAGAGTGGGTACCGGTCCTTTCATAAAATGTTACATATTCCACCCTGAATATGGGTGTAAAATGTAACATTTTAGGAAAGGGGAACTTATATTTTAAGTAATTATCCAGTAAAAAATTCAAATTTTTACATGCACACTATATTGCCAAAAGTATTGGGACACCCCTCCAAATATTTGGATTCAGGTGTTCCAATCACCTGCATGGCCACAGGTGTATAAAATCAAGCACTTGCACATTGTATCTTTAATAAAAAAAAACACTCAGAAGTATGGTGTCCAGACTGACACCAGTAACAACAGCTTGTGTAAAGCAAATGAGACCAGCTGAGCTTGCACATGCGCCGTGCAAGCAGACCAGGAACGTGCTGACGTCACATCCAAAAACTCCGCCCTTACGCGTTTTGTCATCGGCGTCCTCACGGAGCAGTCTGGACACCATACTTGTGAGTGAATTTTTTTATTACAGATACAATGTTTTTATGATATACTGCACCATGAGTCTGTCCTTTTCTCTCCTGAGTGGCGGTCTGAACATCTTTTATTGAGGATATCGATAACTGTGAAGTGGATTTTCAGTGCTGCAGATAATTACTTCTTGGAATTCACCCTGCAAAATTCCTATTGTTGCTGTCACCATACTAATCACTGCTCCCAGAGCAAAAAGCACTTTATGCTGGTGTATCACATATCAGCATATTGCTCTGGTGAGTTTGATTTAACTGTTTTTGGTGGTGGATTCACTTGGTGATATTAGTTTTTGGACATTCACTGATTATTTGAACAATTTTTTTTTTTTTTGGAGTTTATTGATTTATTTCTACATATATATTTTTTTACTTGTTTTGCACATTTTGATATTATTTGTCTGATATTTATTTGTTTACACTAAAGCGCAACCTGTTTTTTACATTGTGCCAAGTGTAAAGTTTGGGGGAGGGGGATTATGGTGTGGGGTTGTTTTTCAGGGGTTGAGCATGGTCCCTTAGTTCCAGTGAAGGAAACTCTTAAGGCGTCAGCATACCAAGACATTTTGGACAATTTAATGCTCCCAACTTTGTGGGAACAGTTTGGGGATGACTCATTCCTGTTCTAATATGACTGTGCACCAGTGCACAAAGCAAGGTCCATAAAGACATGGATGAGTGAGTTTGGGGTGGAGGAACATGACTGGCCTTCACAGATTCCTGACCTCAACCCAATAGAACACCTTTGGGATGAATTAGAGAGGAGACTGCGAGCCAGGACTTCTCGTCCGACATCAGTGCCTGACCTCACAAATGCGCTTCTGGAAGAATGGTCAAACATTCCCATAGACACACTCCTAAACATTATGGACAGCCTTCCCAGAAGAGTTGAAGCTGTCATAGCTGCAAAGGGTGGGCCAACTCAATATTGAACCCTACGGACTAAGACTGGGATGTCATTAAAGTTCATGTGCATGTAAAGGCAGGCGTCCCAATACTTTTGGGTATATAGTGTATGTGAGAAGTGTCAGAACTGGATAGGGTCAAGTGGTAAATCCAGTAGTTACAGTATATAAACACTGGAGCCCTTTTTTCTTAGGTTAGTCCTGAGGTTAAGATGTAAATTATACTAAACACAAATGAATTTATAAACAGTACAAATGTTTAGTGGATACATGTAAAGAATGTAGACTGAGATTGAATTACTCTGTCCCTTGTCACATGACCACTATGAGATAACAGTGGGATTTGTGCTTTCCAGGCATTCTCTATAATGTAATATGTTGGAACAGTAGAATCATTTAGTGATAGTCATGGCCATTTTTAATATTGATTAGACCCTGGGCAAACTTTTTCTTGAGCCCCTCGACCTCCATGCAAATTCACTCCTTGCCTGTTCTGAAACACAATAAATAGCAGCTAGAGTCAAAATGAGTTTACTGCAGCAGATAAGGCAGCAATTGCAATTGGTTGATAGAGGTTAGAGCATATCATTACAGCTCACTGACTGGTTGATAGAGGTTACAGCATACATTAAGGCTCACTGATTAGTTGTTAGAGGTTAAAGTGCATGATTTCTGCTTGCTGATTGGTTGCTAGAAGTTACTGCACATCATTACTGCTCACTGATTGATTGCTAGAGGTTACTTCACATTATCACTGCTAACTAGAGCTTGTGGCACAACATTATTGCTCACTGACTGGTTGCTGGAGATTATAGCAGATCACTACTGTTCACTGATTGGTTGCTAGAGGTTACTGCACAACATTACTGCTCACTAATTGGTTGATAGAGGTTGCTACACATTATTACTATGGGATCAGTGGCAGTGGTGGGGGAATGGAATAAGTGGTGGTTCTGGGGCGATGGGATGAGTGACAGTGCTGGTGGGGAATGGGATCAGTGGCAGTACTGGATGGGTGGTGACATTTCTACACTGACCACCAATGTTAGGGGGGATTTCACTGAAGACCAATGTAAGGGGGCATTTACACTGACCACCAGTGTAAGGGCAATTATGAACTTACCACCAATGTAAAGGGAAATTTACACTGACCACCAATACATTTTTACACTGGCTGCCAATGTAAGGGGGAATTTACACTGATCACCAATTTAAGGCGGCTTCTGCTTGAAACACCATTGTAAGGGAGGATTTGAAAATGACCACAAATGCAAGTTAATTATTAATGACATCCTCATGCATCTGCTGACGTGTGTGTCTTCACATGCACCAAAATGTGTGATTTTGAAAATGGGTCAACAAATTTTCTTCTCCATTTTTAGAGCATAGAGCAGCCCATTGAAATAAGTAGTCTGCCCTGCACATGTCTTATATCTTTATTCGCCCTGTCAGTACAATTTTGCATCCTGCATCCTGAATTTCCCTGCTAACCTCTGCACCCCAAACCTCCCCCATCCTTTCCTCTCCAGACCCCCCCCCCCACCTTAACTCTACAGGCCTCCTCTATTCATCTTTGCATCCACCTTCCTTTACCTCTGTACAACCACTCCTTGCAAACCTGTGCACCCCAAACTGTAACTTCTTTTTCTGCTTGCCTCTGCACACCCCACACCAACCCTGCCACTCCCCGTTTGCAGAACAGACAAATGGTAGGCTCAGAGACCACAGTTGCAGGCAAGACTTTCAAGCATGCCACTGTTGACCTCCCCAGTGGACAGCATTCAGCAGAGGTGATGGTGGCTGGAACCTCAGTGGGGCATAATATACATATGAATGCAGGAGCTATTTACTTATGAATGCTGTATTTTCAGCGGTATTTACATATAAATGCTGCCACTATTTACATATGAATGCCTATTATTTACATGTGAATGCTGAGTCATGAGTCATCTGTACCTGGCAATAGGGCATAACTGAACAGCATAAGTGACAGCACTTCACAATGAGATATCAGGACACAACCTGGGACAAAGACTTCAAGGGACAAGGGAATGTAAACTGGGACAGTTGGCAAACATGGGGCAGCTGCTTTGGGCACCACAACAATGACTGGGCCCAAGGCAGCTGCCCCTTTCCCCTCCTTAAAGATTACCCTGGTGATAGTACATGGGATAGAACATAGCAACATATTAATGGCTTGCTGGGTGTGCGTTACAGCAAGATGCCTTTTCTACATAAAACTTTATTCAAAAAACAAAATCAAAGAAATTGATTAGAAACAAATGATGATTCATGATAAGTCAATGATGATTTCCATACTCATTATTCTATCAGCAATTTGTCATTGTAATTATACTGCCAAATAATAGCACATTTGCTGTGTCAGGAGAAAATTTAAACATCTCTAACATTTCATGAACACAAATGATTCAGATAAAAAAATAGAAAAATTCAATATAGACACACAAATGCACACACACCGTGTATATACTGATATTGGATGAGAAGGCATGGATCATAGTCTCCACTCTAATTCATCCCAAAGGTGCCCTATTGGGTTGAGGTCAGGAGTCTGTGCAGGCTAGTCAAGTTCCTCCACCCCAAACTCACTCATCCATGTCTTTATGGACCTTGCTTTGTGCACTGGTGTGCAGTCATGTTGGAACAGGAAAACGCCATCCCCAAACTGTTCCCACAAAGTTGGGAGTATGAAATTGTCCAAAATGTCTTGGTAGGCTGACGCCTTAAAAGTTCCCTGGCAGCCGTCAAACTCAGACATGTACATTGGATTGCCAGACTGAGAAGCGTGATTTGTCACTCCAGAGAACAGGTCTCCACTGTCCAGTGGTGGCCTGCTTTACACTACTGCATCTGACACTCTGCATTGCACTTGGAGATGTAAGGCTTGGATGCAGCTGCTCGGCCATGGAAACCCAATCCATGAGCTCTCTACATACTGTTATTATGCTAGTCTGAAGGCCACACAAAGTTTGGAGGTCTTTAGCTATTGACTCTGCAGACAGTTGACTTCTGTACGATCCTGCTTTGTCATTTTACGTGGCCTACCACTTCATGGCCAAGTTGCTGTTGTTCCCAGTTGCTTCCAAATTTCATGGATTGACTTACTGCACAAGTGGCAACCTATCACGGTATCACACTAGACATCACTGAGCACCTGAGAGTGAACTATTCTTTCACAAATGTTTACAGAAGCAGGGTGCATGCCTAGGTGCCTGGATTGTATATACCTGTGGCCTTATAGGTGATTGGAACAGCTGAATCCAATGACTTGAAGGGCATCTCTATTTTTGGCAATATAGTATATATATATATTTATATATATATATATAAATAGAGAGAGAGAGAAAAGGGGAGAGAGAGAGAAAGAGAGAGAGAGTGAGAGATCAATGCCTAAATATAACCCCTCCAAGCCAGATGGACATACTAATAGTTAAAACATTTTTTTTTCAGCCGAATAAGAAAATAGCTAGAAAACATTTCTAAATTAAGCTCAAGTCTTGAGTTGCAACTAATTTTATATATAATATATTAGTCTGTGATGTGTCTTAGCTGATATATATACAGTGCTGTGAAAAATTTGCCTCTTGACTTTTTACTCTTTTGCTTATTTGTCACACTTAAATTATTTAAATTATCAAGCAAATTTTAATATTACACAAAGATAACCCAATTAACTACAAAATGCAGTTTATAAATGATGATTTAATTTATTAATCCAAAAGAGCTGTCCAAACCTGCCTGGACTAATGTGAAAAAGTAATTGCCCCCTAGACCTAATAACTGGTTTTGCCACCCTTGGTGGCAACAACTGCAATCAAACGTTTGCGGTAAATTAATCTTTCACATCGCTGTGGAGGAATTTTTGCCCACTCTTCTTTTCAGAATTGTTTTAATTCAGCCACATTGGAGGTATTTCGAGTATGAATGGTCTGTTTAAGGTCATGCTACAGCATCTCAATCGGATTTAAGTCTGAACTTTGACTAGGCCACTCCAAAACCTTAATTTTGTTTTTTTAGTCATTCAGAGGTGGACTGCTGGTGTGTTTCAGATCATTCTGCTGCATATCACAAGTGCGCTTAAGCTTGAGGTCACAAACTCATGGTTGGATTTTCTGGTAGAGTGCAGAATTCATGGTTCCATCAATTATGGCAAGTTTTCCAAGCAGCCTTAGACCATCACACTACCACCACCGCCATGTTTGACTGTTGTTTTCCTTTTATGAAATGCTGTGTTAGCTTTGTAACTGGACACACAGTTTCCAAAAACTTCAACTTTTATCTTATTGGTCCATAGAATGTTTTCCCCAAAGTCTTGGGGATAATAAAGATATTTTTGGGCAAATGTGAGATAAGTCTTTGTGTTATTTTTGGTCAACAGTGGCTTTTGGCACTGACATTTTTGCCCATTTTTCTTATTGTTGAATCATGAACACTGACCTTAACTGAGGTAAATGAGGCCTGCAGTTTTTTAGATGTTGTTTTGGGTTCTTTTATTACCTCCAGGATTAGTCATTGTTGTGCTCTTGGAGTAATTTTGGAGAGCATTGGTGCCCTGGAGTGAACCCCTTAAATGGGAAATCACATTTAACCTTTTTTTAGTTAAATAGGTTTATGTATTAAGGTGAGAGTGTACTATACCATTAGACTCTTTTTTTGGTCACCAGGTGTTATCTGTGATATTGCCACATATACAGTGTTTGATGTTTTATTTTTGAGATATAAGCTACACATTGCAAATAAGAAGGATCCCTTTATTCAGGTTTATAAAGGTCACATTACAGGTGTATAATGTACACACAAATGTATGTTTTTGGAAATGCGTATTGCTATGTATGTAGTGTGGCTATTGTGATATATGATAATATAGTTGCATGGTACTTTTGTTTGGTATATTATTAATGGTGTGGTAACACACATTACAGTGCAGGCAATTATTATTTAAGATTTGTGTTTGACTTATACATTGATGTAAGTTTAAAGCTGACATTTAGCCTTACCTTTAGACTTACACAGTTGTAAAGACTCTATCCTGTTCTGATAATGCTTACTCTGATTTTACTGCACACTGTGAGCTTTTGCATTAGAAAATACAGCAAGTCAGATAGATCCCACTGCATTGATGGGCTGGAGGACCTCCAACATCATCTACCGATTACCTCCCCAGCCTGGCAATCCCTGGTTTGTCCCTTTCACTCATTACATTGCATTACCTAAGGATGTATGCATGCAAATAAGGTCTCCAGTTTAGTCAAGTCCTCCAGACTAACAGTGATCTATCAAGATATTTTCATATTTGCATAACTCCTCCCAAGACAAAGCCCAATGCTTGTATCATGGCCAAAGGCTCTTTAAGGGACTACTGACTGAATCAGGGTGCTGCAATGTTTTTAGGAAGCTATGTACAACATACATTGCATAGATGAGTTCAGAGATAATATCACTGGGTTTAAAATATATCTATATTGAAAACAAAAAGACTGACCCAGGGATTTATCAAATCATCAGTATGGAGTTGAGAATTATTTTTTTTGCCTTCTTCTGATTAAAGACATTAAACTCACACACAGAAAAAGGTTAAATCTCTATGGACCTCTGTCTTTTTTAACTTTATCCACTATGAAATTATGTATGTAATGTTTAATCAGTTCCCTTCTGGCCTATGCCTCAATGACAGTGGGACTTTCATCAATCCAGGTGGATGTCATATGACATTCTCCCGGATTGTGCCTGGTGCACGGTCGTGCAGCCCTGCTGCAGGCATGATCTGTCACCAGCTGTGTCCATTGGACACAGCCAATGACTGATCAGTGTACCAGCCTGTTGCCACTCACAGCAGGTCATATGACAAATGTAAACAATGTATGGCTTACTTTTATGCCATCCATTGTGTACAATTGTGTTGCTAGCTGTGATTGGACACAGGGATCACATGGTACAGACTAGGCCAATCACAGCCTATCTATGCTATGTGCTTAGCTGTGGCCAATCACAGGTAATCACAACAAAACAAACAATGAATAAATTTCATTCAGTAAAATGCTTGCTTCTAGCATTTAAATTAATTGCTAAAAGAAATCATAATATATTAAAAAAACTGATCACTTCCCCAGAGTAGTACAATATTACTATGGTAACATTATATTGCTCTGGTCACAGTATGTAAAAAAAAAATCATAAAAAAGTGATATATATATATTTTTTTTCCATACAAGTCAGTGTAAAATTGTAAACATTTTTTTTTATTTTTTTCATTTTCCAAAAAATTATGACAAAAAAATTCCAACTTAAAAAAACTCAATATGCCTCTTACTAAATACCCTGTACTGTCTACTTTTCAAAAAGGGGTAATTTGGGGGATATCTGTACTGTCCTGACAATTTTAGGCAGGAAGTGGGTAAATGTGCCTGGTATTGAAGTGGTTAAGGCAGGGGAAAGAACCAAGAAGGGTAACATTTTAAACAAATGAATTAAACTTCAGCTTTAGGGCTCATTCACACAAGCATTCATAGGTTTTTCTGCATAAAGGAAAGGTTGTTGCTGGCTGAGCTAGACAATCCTGCATAAAATACATGCCTAAAGTACTCATGTTTATGCGTGTTTATACGTATATATGCGTGTGCGTAAAATCTGCAGATGTAATACTGATGGATATATAAAGCTGCAGGCTCAGGGATCAGTGGTGTCACTAGGCTTGGTGTCACCTGGTGTGGTAAAACAAGATGTAAATCCCCCTCCCAAGCTTCGGGCTGGCAGCCCAATGTTGCAGCTCATTTGTGTGTGTTGCGACTATCACCAAGGCCTGCAGGCAGTATCAGGGCTATAGGATATCGGGTTAGGCCGCTCCTAATAACTCAGTGCCTAGAAGCAGTAATGAATAATGGCTGACAGGCCCTCTCACCAGACCCAGCAAAACTGCAGCAGTGAACCCTCTGGCTGGATGTTCACTCACTCTGGGTTGCCCAGGGCAACTTTGGTCAATAGTGCAGCACGTCTGTACCGTGGCAGCGGCTCTTTCTCTCTTTCTCTCTCTCTAGTGGTGCTGGGAAGCGTCTCTCTCTCTCAGTGCTGAGCAGTATTTCTCTCTCTCTCATAGTGCTGGGCAGCATGGCTATCTCTCTGGTGGTGCTGGGTAGCGGGGCTCTCTCTCTCCCATAGTGCTGGGATGCTTGGCTCTCTCATAATGCTGGGCAGTGTGGATCTCTTTCCTCTCTTGGTGCTGAGCAGTGTAGCTCTCTCTCATGTTGATGGACAGCGTGGCTCTCTCTCATGGTGCTGGGCAGTGTGGTTCTCTCTCTCGTGGTGCTGGGCAGAATGTCTCTCTCTCTCATGGTGCTGGGTAGAGTGGCGCTCTCTCTCTCTCATGGTGCTGGGCAGTGTGGCTCTCTCTCTCCTGGTGCTAAGAAGCATGGCTCTCTTTCTTGTGGTGCTGGGCAGCATGGCTGTCTCTCTCTCATGGTTCTGGGCAGCGTGGCTCTCTCTACTCTCTTGCAGTGCTGGGCAGCATGGCTCTCTCTCATGGTTCTGAGCAGTGTGGCTCTTTCTCTCATGGTGCTGGGCAGTGTGGCTCTCTCTCATGGCGGTGGGCAGAATGGCTCTCTCTCTCATGGTGCTGGGCAACATAGCTCTCTCTCATGGTGCTAGGCAGCATGCCATTCTCTCTCACATGGTCCTGGGCAGTGTGGCTCTCTCTCTCTTGTGGTGCTGGGCAGCATGTCTCTCTCTCTTGTGGTGCTGGGCAGCGTGGCTCTGTCTCTCTCATGGTACAGGGCAGTGTGGCTCTCACTCATGGTGCTGGGTAGCATGTCTCTCTCTCTCTCTCATGGCACTGGGCAGAGTGTCTCTCTCTCTTTTTCATGGTGCTTGGCAGCATTGCTCTCTCTTTGGTGGTGCTGAGCAGCAGGGTGGCTCTCTCTGGCTTCCCCCAGCACAGTCCTCTCTTTCTTATTCCTGTCTCCTGTAGCACTCACTCCCTCAGCTTTTTCCTGGGCTCTAGGCTCTCTCTCTCCCCCCAACAGAGTGCATACTGAGAGCTGTAGTTTGCTCCCAGTGGGCAACAATAGGGCAGATCATTTTCTGATAAGTGTAAGATTAGGTAGATCTGTCAGCTGACCTCTGTATTTGAATACCCTCTTGTTGAAAAAAACTATTTGGCATCTAGTCACTCACTGGGGAGTCTGGAGATCTTAAGTCCCCCTTCAATACCAGGCAGAAAGTCTGGATTAAAGTTTAGTGGTGTTAGAAGGCCCATAATTGATGAGAGTTCGGAAGGGTGGCACATCTCATGGAAGGAGCTCAGGAACGCTGTTAGAGGATGGTCTATAACAGTCATCTGTTTACCTCCGATGACCATCCATGGAAGTGAAGACAATAGACTAGACACACATGCTTGTTCAATGGAAATCCAGTCTTTGACAGTCAACAAGTCTTGCAAGGTGACAGGCCCTATAGTATAGCTTAATATCTAGTAAGCCTATGCCTCCTTGTTTGTGAGGAATTGTAAGGTTTTGCATACTCAGTGAAGGAGGTTTGGAGCTCCAGACATATGAGTTAAAAGCCGTACATGAAAATGTGAAAAATGCAGCTGGAAGGTTTATGGGAACTGTCTGGAAAACATAGCAAGCATGGTAAGACATTAATTTTTATGATCGCTGCCCTGCCGTACCATTAAAAGCACGGTTTATCCCAGCATTTCAGGTCCTGTTGGATTGATGTGAGAATTGGCAGGAAGTTTTGTGTATAAAGTGTCTGAAGGTCCGCCATTAATTGTATGCCAAAGTATTTAATGTTGTGAAATTGTTAACTGAATGAATATTGGCATATGCATTGTTGTACTAAATTTGTGTCCAGCGTGACATTAAGTGCATAAGACTTTGTGTAGTTGATAGCAAAATTAGATAATTTGCCAGTGTTGGAGTTCCAATATCAGTGGTGGGAGGGAAGAAAGAGGGTCTGACAGGAAGAGAAGCAAAGGCTGCAATTTTATGTCTCTTATTTTTAAATGGAATTCCTTTAGTGGCATTCTTATTCCATGTACAATTCAAAAATGGTTCCAAAGTCAGAACAAAAATAGTCAGCAACAGGGGGCAGCTCTGTCTGGTGCCATTCTGAATCTGGAAAGCGTCTGACAGGCGACCCTTTACACTGACACTGGGATTGGAATAAAGCACCAAGCGTCCGAACATCCAGACTCCCAAGCCAAGATGAGATAATACTAATTGCATATAGTCCCAGGCCACCCTGTCAAATGACTTCTTGGCATCCATCGATAGGAGGAAGCCCAGTAAACCCTGTGTCTTAAACCAGTGAGTGATGCTCATAGCCTTAATTGTGTTATCACAAACCTCGTGAACAGGGTTGAATTCCACTTAATCTAAAAAGATCCATGAAGGGAAGAAAAGTAAACGATTCACCAGGGCCTTTGCATAAAGTTTAACGTTGATGTTGAGTAATGCAATAGATCTATAGTTAATTACGCTTGCAAAGTCTTTCTCCTGTTTCTGAATGACTGTAATGTGGGCCTCCAATAACTGGTCAGAGGCTAAAGAATCTTTTTTTTTTGTTTTATAAACATTTTATTGAAGAAAAAGCAGTAGTTTACAAGTTTACAATTGAACAGTTAACATTCAAAGAAACATAAAAAAACTCAGACAAAGAGCATACCTAAACCAAGTGGCCAAGCCCTTGAGTAGGCAAGGAACATTCCCAATTCCAAAGCAGACCTGATGCACTGCTAAACACATCAAATGAAAAATATCAAAATACTATCAGGAATACTGAATCTCCAGTGCTTGTGTCACAGTACCTTTCGAGAATGTCCTGTTGGGCATGTGTCATCACAGCGACCCAAAACAGAGACAATTAAAAGATAGAATAAGTAGGAGAGAAAGAGAAGAAGATAAAGGAAAAATAAAAAGGAGAGGGGGAAGAAATACAGCATCCTTTTCTTGGCCTCTGCCTGCACTGCTTGCCCACTGAATCCTGGCCTATCCCACATTCCTAAGTCAAAATGGAATGGGGACCTTTGATAGTGTCCTCTGGCCATATTTATTTTCACTGTTGCAGAAGATGGGCTTCAGTGACAAATTTCTGTCTGGTGTACATGCTCTGTATGCCCCTCCCAGGGGCGGACTGACCATTTGGAAACTCAGGCCCTGCCCGAGGGCCCGGGGTCAGTAGGGGGCCCCATGAGATGCCCCTGGTACCTTTTTCATAGGCTTTTTTGAGTTTGGGCAAGGACACAGGGGCCCCATGATCCCCAATTGCCCGGGGGCCCCATGAGTTGTCAGTCCGCCTCTGCCTCCCCCCAAACAAGAAGTAGACTCCGAGGCTGCAGCTCTGACTTTTTTACACTGGGCAGAGGTACCTGTCAGGGATGTCCACTTTCACCCTTACTATTTGCGCTAGTTTTGTAACCCTTGGCAATTGCTATAAGAACACACCCAGATATTTCAGGGTACTCACTCTTGGTCTCACAATTCAAATTATGTATGTATGCAGATGATGTTATGCTTTTCCTTACTAACCCATTAGTTTCATTGCCTAATTTATGCACATTATGGAATGATTTTGCATTCATATCGGGTCTCACTGTAAATTTTACTAAATCAGTTGTCATGCCTATTAATGTCACTAAATCCCTGAGTGCATCCCTCCATACCTCTTTCCCATTTTGTTGGGCCACAGACCGGATCTCACATTTAGGTATCTATCTTACACCTAGATACTCAGGACTATCTGTAGCTAAATACTCACCATGTGTGTCATGTCTTTCTACTTTGTTAAAGATCTGGCATGGATATCCTATCTCATTTTTGGGCAGAGTCACGTGAAAATGAATGTCTTGCCAAAATTATTTTATTTATTCCTAGCACTCCCAGTCTCGGTCTTGAAAACATTCCTTGATCGTTTTCAACGGATGATTAATAATTTTATTTTGACATAATAAACGTCCTTGTTTTACTTCATCCGTCCTTTATCAGTCGCAACGGATGGATGGCCTCAGACTCCCCAATTTGCTTTATTACCTGTCGGTGTCAGGAATGGACTGGCCAGCAATGGTGGGACTCACCTGCCTTATGGGCTGCAGTACCAGGGCTGGCCAGCGGGTGCTCCCAGCAATCAGAGACTCAACCTTGCAGCCAGCTAAACACCTGAAACTGCTTATACTGGTGTATTTAAGGGATGGCCAGACCTGCAGACTCTGCTAGTGTTTGATGACAGAGAGTATGCTTATCAAACTCTGAAGGAGTATCCCCGGGATGAACTTCTAGAATGTATATGGCTCGCTCATGTTCTAGTAGATCAGGGCACAGAATTCTCTGAGGTGCAGCCATTGATTCAGATTTGTGCGGAGTTGGTTTCATCTAGTACCCCCGAATGCAGGGATGAATTTTTGCCGCCATTTAGTGCCGACCAGAGTCCCTGGTATGGTTATTAGAGGATGATGTGGATTGCTTCTTGGAGCATTATGCTGCATGTTCACCACAGATACTAAGAGATTGTATAAACGCAGTGCAGTCTTTGGTCAGACAGGCTTTGTGTAAGCTCAGCTTTGTTCAACCCATACTGCAGACATGGACAGATTTGTTGCACCCAGCCTCAGTCAGCCTACAAAAACCCAGTCCTGCTTCTAATCTATTTCCTCAAAGCTCTATTTCTGCATTCCCAACAGCTCCTCCTGCCCTGCTATCTACCGCATGTCAGTACCCTGTTCCCACTCGCTGCACCTATCCTGCCTTTAACCCTGTAAAAAAGCCCTCTGTAGCAACTGCTCCCTCCTCTGTTCCATCCTCCAGCTCTTCTCTGTCTCCAGCTGCTCCATTCGTTTGCAGACCTGCGTTTACTTGCAGTGCTCCAGTAGTTAAAACCAGAAAAAAGCAAAAATTCTTTCCAACCAATACCATCCTGCCAGTATCCAAACCGGTGAGCCTGCCGTCTGAGAACCTGCCTTCCGTGGTTCAGCCTGGTGCCTCGGCACCCGCACTTCAGCCTGAGGTCTGTACCCAGCCTGATGCCTGTACCCAGCCTGATGCCTGTACCCAGCCTGATGCCTCTCTTCAGCCTGATGCCTCTCTTCAGCCTGATGCCTCTCTTCAGCCTGATGCCTCTCGTCAGCCTGATGCCTCTCTTCAGCCTGATGCCTCTCGTCAGCCTGATGCCTCTACTCAGCCTGATGCCTCTACTCAGCCTGATGCCTCCACTCAGCCTGATGCCTCCACTCAGCCTGATGCCTCCACTCAGCCTGATGCCTCTACCCAGCATGATGAACTGATCCAGCCTGATGATCCTATTAGGCCAGTTGACTCGATGCCCGCTGTTGATCCAGATGATCCGGTACCTGATCCGGTGCCCGCTGTCGTGCCAATTAACTCAGAGCCCGCTGTCGTACCTGGTGACTCGGTGCCCACTGCCTTGCCAGATGACGCGATGCCCGCTGGCGAGCCAAATGACCTGATGCCTGGTGACCCAGTGCCCGCTGTCATACCTGGTGACTCGATGCCCGCTGTCGAACCAGACGATCCAATGCCTGGTGACCCGGTGCCCACTGCCTTGCCAGATGACGCGGTGCCTGCTGGCAAGCCAAATGACCTGATGTCTGGTGACTTGGTGCCCACTGTCTTGCCAGATGACGCAGTGCCCGCTGTTGAGCCAAATGACCTGATGCCTGGTGACCCGATGCCCGCTGTCCAGCCAGACGATCCAATGTCTGACCCAGTGCCCGCGGTCATACCAGTTGACTCGGAGCCCACTGCCTTGCCAGATGACGCGGTGCCCGCTGTCGAGCCAAATGACCTGATGCCTGGTGACCCGATGCCCGCTGTCCAGCCAGACGATCCAATGTCTGACCCAGTGCCGGCGGTCATGCCAGTTGACTCGGAGCCCACTGCCTTGCCAGATGATGCAGTGCCCGCTGTCAAGCCAAATGACCTGATGCCTGGTGACCCGATGCCCGCTGTCCAGCCAGACGACCCATTGTCTGACCCAGTGCCAGCGGTCATGCCAGTTGACTCGGAGCCCACTGTCGTGCCTGGTGACCCGGTGCCTGTCGCTCCGCCTGGGGGTCCGGCGCCCGCCGCTCCGCCTGGGGGCCCGAGACCTGTCGCTCCGACTGGGGGTCCGGCGCCCGCCGCTCCGCCTGGGGGCCCGAGACCTGTCACTCCGCCTGGGGGTCCGGCGCCCGCCGCTCTGCCTGGGGGCCCGAGACCTGTCGCTCCACCTGGGGGTCCGGCGCCCGCCGCTCCGCCTGGGGGCCCGAGACCTGTCGCTCCGCCTGGGGGTCCGGCGCCCGCCGCTCCGCCTGGGGGCCCGAGACCTGTCGCTCCGCCTGGGGGTCCGGCTACTCCATTCGTTTGCAGACCTGCGTTTACTTGCAGTGCTCCAGTAGTTAAAACCAGAAAAAAGCGAAAATTCTTTCCGACCAATACCATCCTGCCAGTATCCAAAGCGGTGAGCCTGCCGTCTGAGAACCTGCCTTCCGTGGTTCAGCCTGGTGCCTCGGCACCCGCACTTCAGCCTGAGGTCTGTACCCAGCCTGATGCCTGTACCCAGCCTGATGTCTGTACCCAGCCTGAAGCCTGTACCCAGCCTGATGTCTGTACCCAGCCTGATGCCTGTACCCAGCCTGATGCCTGTACCCAGCCTGATGCCTCTATTCAGCCTGATGCCTCTCTTCAGCCTGATGCCTCTCTTCAGGCTGATGCCTCTCTTCAGCCTGATGCCTCTCTTCAGCCTGATGCCTCTCATCAGCCTGATGCCTCTCTTCAGCCTGATGCCTCTACTCAGCCTGATGCCTCCACTCAGCCTGATGCCTCCACTCAGCCTGATGCCTCCACTCAGCCTGATGCCTCCACTCAGCCTGATGCCTCTACCCAGCATGATGAACTGATCCAGCCTGATGATCCTATTAGGCCAGTTGACTCGATGCCCGCTGTTGATCCAGATGATCCGGTACCTGATCCGGTGCCCGCTGTCGTGCCAATTGACTCAGAGCCCGCTGTCGTACCTGGTGACTCGGTGCCCACTGCCTTGCCAGATGACGCGGTGCCCGTTGGCAAGCCAAATGACCTGATGTCTGGTGACTTGGTGCCCACTGTCTTGCCAGATGACGCGGTGCCCGCTGTTGAGCCAAATGACCTGATGCCTGGTGACCCGATGCTCGCTGTCCAGCCAGACGATCCAATGTCTGACCCAGTGCCCGCGGTCATACCAGTTGACTCGGAGCCCACTGCCTTGCCAGATGACGCGGTGCCCGCTGTCGAGCCAAATGACCTGATGCCTGGTGACCCGATGCCCGCTGTCCAGCCAGACGATCCAATGTCTGACCCAGTGCCGGCGGTCATGCCAGTTGACTCGGAGCCCACTGCCTTGCCAGATGACGCGGTGCCCGCTGTCAAGCCAAATGACCTGATGCCTGGTGACCCGATGCCCGCTGTCCAGCCAGAGGACCCATTGTCTGACCCAGTGCCAGCGGTCATGCCAGTTGACTCGGAGCCCACTGTCGTGCCTGGTGACCCGGTGCCTGTCGCTCCGCCTGGGGGTCCAGCACCCGCCGCTCCGCCTGGGGGTCCGGCGCCCGCCGCTCCGCCTGGGGGCCCGAGACCTGTCGCTCTGCCTGGGGGCCCGAGACCTGTCGCTCCGCCTGGGGGTCCGGCGCCCGCCGCTCCGCCTGGGGGCCCGAGACCTGTCGCTCCGCCTGGGGGTCCAGCGCCCGCCGCTCTGCCTGGGGGCCCGACGCCCGCCGCTCCGCCTGGGGGCCCGACGCCCGTCGCCCGTCTGGGGGCCCGACGCCTGTCGCCCCGTCTGGGGGTCCGGCGCCCGTCGCTCCGCCTGGGGGTCCGGCGCCCGCCGCTCCGCCTGGGGGCCCGGTGCCCGTCGCCCCGCCTGGGGGCCTGGTGCCTGCCGCTCCGCCTGGGGGCCCGGTGCCTGCCGCTCCACCTGGGGGCCCGATGCCTGTCACCCCGCCTGGGGTCCCGATGCATGTCGCCCCACCTGGGGGCCCGGTGCCTGTCGCCCCACCTGGGGGCCCGGTGCCTGTCGCACCGCCTGGGGGCCCGGTGCCTGCCACTCCGCCTGGGGGCCCAATGCCTGCCGCTCCGCATGGGGGCCCACTGCCTGCTGCTTCGCCTGGTGATCCGATGTGCCTCTGCCCGGAGTCCAGCCCGATGTGCCTCTGCCCAGAGTCCAGCCCGATGTGCCTCTGCCCGGAGTCCT
Organism: Staurois parvus; assembly: GCF_062004578.1. Taxonomy (NCBI): domain Eukaryota; kingdom Metazoa; phylum Chordata; class Amphibia; order Anura; family Ranidae; genus Staurois; species Staurois parvus. The sequence continues at coordinate 12,104,195 of NW_028317876.1, forward strand.
GCCCGATGTGCCTCTGCCCGGAGTCCTGCCCGATGTGCCTCTGCCCGGAGTCCAGCCCGATGTGCCTCTGCCCGGAGTCCAGCCCGATGTGCCTCTGCCCGGAGTCCAGCCCGATGTGCCTCTGCCCGGAGTCCAGCCCGATGTGCCTCTGCCCGGAGTCCAGCCCGATGTGCCGCTGCCCGGAGTCCAGCCAGATGTGCCGCTGCCCGGTGTGCCGCTGCCTGGTGTGCCGCTGCCCGATGTGCCTCTGCCCAGAGTTCTGCCCGATGGGCCTCTGCCCGGTGTGCCGCTGCCCGATGGGCCGCTGCCCGGAGTCCTGCCCAGTGTGCCGCTGCCCGGTGTGCCGCTGCCTGGTGTGCCGCTGCCCGATGTGCCTCTGCCCAGAGTTCTGCCCGATGGGCCTCTGCCCGGTGTGCCGCTGCCCGATGGGCCGCTGCCCGGAGTCCTGCCCAGTGTGCCGCTGCCCGGAGTCCTGCCCGGTGTGCCAGTCTTTGATATCCCGCCAGTTACCAGACCCGGGCGGTGGAACATTTTGCCCAGCTAGGACTGTTTGGAGCGTCCTGAGGCCGCTCCTTGAGGGGGGGGGGTACTGTCAGGAATGGACTGGCCAGCAATGGTGGGACCTGCCTTATGGGCTGCAGTACCAGGGCTGGCCAGCGGGTGCTCCCAGCAATCAGAGACTCAACCTTGCAGCCAGCTAAACACCTGAAACTGCTTATACTGGTGTATTTAAGGGATGGCCAGACCTGCAGACTCTGCCTTGGTGTGTGTTTTTCCTGGGCCCTGTATCTTGTTCCTGCATCCTGTTCCTGTTCCTGTTCCTGTTTCTGTCTTGTTGCTGACCCTGCCTGATCCGGATCCCTGGCTTTGTCTGACCATTCTCCTGCTCCTGATCCCTGGCTTTGTCTGACCATTCTCCTGCTCCTGATCCCTTGCTTTGTCTGACCATTCTCCTGCTCCTGATCCCTGGCTTTGTCTGACCATTCTCCTGCTCCTGATCCCTGGCTTTGTCTGACCATTCTCCTGCTCCTGATCCCTTGCTTTGTCTGACCATTCTCCTGCTCCTGATCGCTGGCTTTGTCTGACCATTCTCCTGCTTAACCCCATACGTTCTGACCTCCTGTTGATAATCCCGGCCTGCCTGACGACGCTTGCATTGTATGTACTGTTATCTGTGGGTGGTTTGGTTAGGTTCGTTTGCACTGTGTTATGTTTTAGTATTGCACTGCGTTTATGTATTGTTAGTGTTAATAAATTATATTTATAACATATCTGAAGCCTACGTTTCCCTGCGTCAGTCACATACCTCTGGTCACACCCTGGAGCGCTGACAGTCGGCTCAGTTTACACAACTATCGCAATGGGGGACTATTAACTCTCAGATCCCTTGGGTCAGATTTGAATCTCAATCTATACGCCCGTTCTATCTACTGGGTCTACTATGGACAAAAATTTCCCCTTGCTTGTTGTTGACCTATAATTCAAATTGTTTCCCACTCATTGGTACTTCGGTCCCATTATAAACTTAAATTTAATCTTGTCTCCTCTGTTTCACTGTGTTCGTCATTTTTTGGAGACCCGAATTTCGTCGTGGCATTTTCATCTCCACAGGCATTCCGCTGGTGGTACAATCGATCCCTTATCAGATTATCTAAATTTCAAAGAGGTTGGTCTTATATCATTTTTGAGACTTTACAAACACGTTTTGATATCCCACTTCACAAATACTATCATTATTGGCAAATAAGACATTTTTTCAATGCACATTTTGCTTTGATACCTTTGTCCCCGTTTACGTTTTTTGAATGTATTATCCATGACTCTCCTAGGGGTAGAGTCTTATCTTAGATTTGTACTGCCTTTTTTGGCAACTATCTTTCCCTCACCCCCATTGTTTAGACAGAATTGGAAGGCTGATAGTGGTGTCACCTTCTCTGAAGAGGATTGGGACCCCATGGTGGATAACATACGTAAGAGCTCTAGATCTCTTTCTGTCCGTGAGATGACCCTTAAAGTATTAACCCGTTGGTATTATACCCCCTTTAGACTACACATCATGTTTCCAGGGACGTCTCACCTTTCCTTCTGGGGTTGTGGCCTTGCTGGTACCCTTGTGCATATATTTTGGGCCTGTCCAGGCATTTCATTGGTATGGCGTAAGATCTCTGCAGTGGCCTCTGCTGTGGCAGATGCCCCAGTGCATCTGTCTATGCAGATTTGCCTACTGGGGGCCCATATCTCGGGAATACGACTGAGGCTATGAGGCTCATTCACATCATCTGTGCCTCAACCCTATGGGCCTCTGCCCTTCATTGAAAGTCGCCCATTGGCTTCAGTTTTACAAAGAGTCGATGCAGTGATGCTCATGGAACGTATTCACTATACGTTACTGGATAGGATGCACTTATTTGACAAAAAATGGGATGTTTGGCAAACTCATAGACAGTTACTGTCTGACCAATGAATATCAATGATTTAATTGATAGTGTTTTTCTGTTGCTAGCCTTATTGCACTGTCTACCTTCCTGCCTACCTTGCTCATGTACTTAACTTTTATGTTTTACATGACTGTACCTTATTGGAATGAATATTACAGATGTACCTTTTTTTCTGTTGTATGTTATACTTTATGCTGTTAAGCTGTTTTTGCAGGCTATTTCTTAATAAATAGAAGTTTTTGTAAACAAAATAATGGAATGAGGATAGGAGGTACGCCCAGGTTCACAGATAAAAGGGACACCAATCTAATTTACAGATGAGATCTATATTCGGCTGAGGTCTTGAAATCCATCCAGCAAGCCCAAGTGGTAGTAAACCTTGACATTTTATCTTGAGCAATGTGAATCAATTACTCCATCTCCTCCATCTTGTTGATTCTGCTGAACCTTCCCCGTACAGTGGGAATATTAGTATTACGCCAATGACATGGTATACACAATTTAGCGGCATTAACCATGCACATGGCCAAAGATTTATTGTAATCTCTCTTGGCAAGTGAAGTGTGATGAAGTAAATATTGTGTTGTGGTAAACTCCAACGTATAAGTCACCCTGCAGATAATCTCATGGACCCGAGTCCAAAAAGGCTGAAGACGAGGACATGTCCACCATATGTGAAGCATGGAACCCAAGGCCTCTCTGCATCGCCAACAAAGATCAGAAACCGAGGGATAACATTTATCCAATAGAGAAGGGGTAAAGTACCAGCGATATAGGACTTTGTATCCATTTACCTGGATAGCAACATTGGACAAGCCTTTATGAATATATGTGCAAATGACCTCCCATTCTTCTTCGGAGAAGGAAAGGTCCAGGTCTGTAGACCAACGCGTGTAAGCTGAATTCGTGAAAGCCAAAGAGACATCTAATAAAGAAGTATATAAGGTGGAAACAACATGTCATTGGGGTGAAGCGTGCATGCAAAAAAGGGTGATAATGGTCTAGTCCACAAAGCCCTGAGCCCCTTGTAGACATAAAATGGTAAATTTAAAGATAAGTCCAATGGGAGAGTTCAAGTGGGGCTAATTTGTCATTAAGAGCATCTCTAGACAAAATAGCTCCCCTCAGAGGCTAAAGAATCTTGAGTCCACACATTAAAATAGGTCATAAAGAAAGGAAGTAATATTTCACTAAAAAAACCAAAACAATAAATTCCTCCTGCGCTGCCAATGCTAAAAAACAAAACCAGGTGGCTGCTAACACTTGCCTATCATACCAATAGTGTCAGAAAAGTGAATGAAAAAAATGATGCTGTGCTACCCAATCAAACAGACCCCTAAATAATAATGAATCAAAGTGAAAAGGTGCAAATAAAATATACAGTCATGGCCGAAATTGTTGGCACCCTTGATATTTCTCCAGGAAATCATGTATTTCTCACGAAACGTATTGCATTAACACATGTTTTGCTATACACATGTTTATTCCCTTTGTGTGTATTGGGACAAAACAAAAAAAGGGAGGAAAGAAAGCAAATTCGACATAATGTCACACAAACCTCCAAAAATGGGCTGGACAAAAGTATTGGCACCCTTTCACAACTGCGGATAAATAAGAATGTTACAAGCATGTGATGCTCCTGTAAACTCACCTGGGGCAAGTAACAGGTGTGGGCAATATAGAAATCACACCTGAAAGCAGATAAAAAGGAGAGACGTTCACTTAACCTTTGCATTGTGTGTCTGTCTGTGCCACACTAAGCATGGACAACAGAAAGAGGAGACGAGAACTGTCTGAGGACCTGAGAACCAAAATTGTGGCAAAATATCAACAATCTCAAGGTTACAAGTCCATCTCCAGAGAACTAGATTTGCCTTTGTCCACAGTGCGCAACATTATCAAGAAGTTTGCAACCCATGGCACTGTAGCTAATCTCCCTGGTCGTGGACGGATGAGGAAAATTGATGAAAGATTGCAACGCAGAATAGTCCGGATGGTGGATAAGCAGCCCCAAACATGTTCCAAAGACATTCAAGCTGTCCTGCAGGCTCAGGGAGCATCAGTGTCAGCGCGAACTATCCGTCGACATTTAAATGAAATGAAACGCTATGGCAGGAGACCCAGGAGGACCCCACTGCTGACACAGAGACATAAAAAAGCAAGACTACAGTTTGCCAAAATGTACTTGAGTAAGCCAAAAGCCTTCTGGGAAAACGTCTTGTGGACAGATGAGACCAAGATAGAGCTTTTCGGTAAAGCACATCATTCTACTGTTTACCGAAAACGGAATGAGGCCTACAAAGAACAAAACACAGTACCTACGGTAAAATATGGTGGAGGTTCAATGATGTTTTGGGGTTGTTTTGCTGCCTCTGGCACTGGGTGCCTTGACTGTGTGCAAGGCATCATGAAATCTGAGGATTACCAAAGGATTTTGGGTCGCACTGTAGGGCCCAGTGTCAGAAAGCTGGGTTTGCGTCCAAGATCCTGGGTCTTCCAGCAGGACAATGACCCCAAACATACGTCAAAAAGCACTCAGAAATGGATGGCAAAGAAGCGCTGGAGAGTTCTGAAGTGGCCAGCAATGAGCCCAGATCTAAATCCCATTGAACACCTGTGGAGAGATCTTAAAATTGCTGTTGGGAAAAGGTGTCCTTCCAATAAGAGAGACCTGGAGCTGTTTGCAAAGGAAGAGTGGTCCAAAATTCCGGGTGAGAGGTGTCAGAAGCTTATTGATGGTTATAGGAAGCGACTGATTTCAGTTATGTTTTCCAAAGGGTGTGCAACCAAATATTAAGTTAAGGGTGCCAATACTTTTGTCCAGCCCATTTTTGGGGTTTTGTGTGACATTATGTCATATTTGCTTTTCTGCCTCTGTTTTATATTTGTTCCAATACATACAAAGGGAATAAACATGTGTATAGCAAAACATGTGTTAATGCAATACCTTTTTTGTGTGAAATACTTGATTTTCAGGAAAAATATCAAGGGTGCCAACAATTTCGGCCATGACTGTATAAAAACACTCATATGAAATGAGGGGGCAGGAAAATTAATGAATAAAGTGAACATATTTATTACTTGTTTATCATTATATATGGTTTTTTTTTTTCACATTTGGATCACAATCAGTTTTCACGCTGCCATGTGATTGATTGATTGATTGATTGATTTATCTTCCTGTGTTCACTTTATTCATAAATTTTCCTGCTCACTCACTTCATCATGTTTTTTTTGTGTTTTTATATATTTTATTTGCACCTTTTCACTTTGATTCATTATTATTTAGAGGTCTGTTTGATTGGGTAGCGCAGCATAATTTTTTTCATTCAATATTTCACTAAAACATTTACAGTATTGTACTGACAGACTGTATGGTCCCGGGTTCTTCCTTATTTTAATTTGTTGAAGGGCTTTTTAAAATTTTTCTTCAGTAAGTGTTTTTTCCAAATCAGCTTCTGCTTTGTGAGGTATTGCATGGGGACAATGTTTTGTTAAGTAATCTAAGATCAGTCGAGATCTACAGTTTTCATCCATCATCTGTGGAGATGACGAGTGCAAATTTTAATGTGCTTTATAATACGTCTTGAACTGAGAGGCTATCATTTCTGTACTATGGTGGAGAGTGCCTATCTGGTCCCTAATGTTATGCACTGTCATATCTGTTTTACATGCCTGTACCATTTTAGCCAAAAGTTATCCTCCTTTATTTGTATGTTCATAGCGCAGCTTTTGGCTAAAAATAAAACAACATCTCCTCCGCTTCCCCAATTCCTCTAAGAGGGACTCCCTCGCTTTAGTTAACGAAGTCAAGACTAATACCAATTGTGAGTGTTTGTGTTTGAGTTCCAACAGTTTCATCAGTTTCATCAGTGAGCTCCTGGAGCCTTGCTTGGCTTTGCAGTTTGAGCTCTCTTGCCAAAGCTAGAAAGGTACCACTAAGCACACATTTATGTGCTTCCCATTTCATCATTTCTGAGACATCTGCCTTGTTGTTATCATGAAATATTCTCCTAGCTGGGTATTGATGCAAATAACAGTTTCATGGTCACTTAAGAGAGAGGGGCTCAGTAAGTGAGATTGTATTGTGATCTGAAAGATACATTGGGATAGAAGCAGCAGACAGATAAGTCAGATCTGGTTGAGACAAAAAGAAGTAATCAATATGAGAGTACTTGCAGTGTGGTGTAGAATAGAAGGAGTTGTCCTTCACTGTTGGGTGCAAAGTGCACCACGTATCATGCAGCATGAGGGTCGAGAGACTTGATGGATTTTGTTCAGCACCTTAAAGGGAATCAAAGATGTCCCCGTGGAAGTGTCTAAGATCAAATTTAGGAGTAGATTAAAATCACACCCTAGAATCAACAGGCCTGACCAAAACGTCAACAGCAGATACAGTGTAAGATTAAAGAATGCTGTTTCTCATTAGGGCAATAGATGTTTGCTAATGTAATTGGCCTAGAGCCTAGCTTACCCTTCAAAAAGAGAAACCAACCATCTGGGTCTGTCAGCTGTTCTTCAATCTGAATAGGTAGACCTCTGGCAAAAAAGATCTCCACAACTTTAGTCTTAGAATCCATCAGTGTGCTACGTGGATGGGTATCTGTGATCAGATAATCTTGGTATCACAGGACCTCTGAAGTGGGTCTCCTGTGAGAAAGCAATTTGTGTGCCACTTTTTTGTAATTCATAGAGAACCTGTGATCTCTTTTTAGGGATTTTATATCCTATAGTATTCAACAACACCAGTTTGACTGTAAGCTGTTTTTTCAGCTTATTACACCTCTGTGGAGGAGCCATGATACCACCACAAAGGTTTCAATCCAGAGTCTGGGCCAGGACATGGATGGAAAAAAAAAAAAGAAGAAAAGGGTAGAAAGAGAGTATGAAAAGAGGGACTACCTACCAGGGTAAACTACTGCAGGTGCTAACAAAGCAAAACAAAAAAAAGTAGGGTAGGTCCCAATTAATTTGGATCGGTGTTGGAAGAACTATTAGACCAACACCCACTAGACGGTCTGAAAAAGATGAGCTGGATCTAAGTCCCACTGCTAGGGGTGGGTAATGTCAAAGAAAAATTTAAAAGGTACAATACAAATACACCCACATAAACAAGAGGTCTGCCAGAACCACTTGGGAAATATAAAAGGAAATGCTGTTATTAATGTTCAACATTATGTTATCCTCATCCACTCCTTTAGTCTTAGAAGCATGATACATGGACGGGTATCTGTGATTAGATTTTGGTATCACAGGACCTTTGAAAGGGGTCTCCTGTAGGAACACTACAGGAGATAGGGTCCTTCTAGGCGAGAATACAGGAGTTCTTGGGGAGTAGCAATGGAGCAAACAAGTGGGGTGTGTGCAAGAAATCCACTGTGAGGACTACATCCCAGCTGTTTGTAAAAGAGAGGTGACATATCTAAGGCTGACACCTTCCCCTTTAACAAATCTCTGGCCTACACCACATAAGGTCATGAAAAGGTAAATAACTAACTTACAAACAAGACAGTCATCAAAGAAACTAAAATGCAAATGTGTTATGCGTATATTGAAGAAAAAAAATCTGTCAGGTATAACCATATTACTAACACACTCTACATTATCAATATAAAAATAATATCACATTAAGAATGAAGGCTCAGACAAATCTTAACCCCCTAACAGCTAAGTTCACCTGCTGATCACAGTCACAATACTTTACAGGCTCCTGGTTTAAAAATTAATTACCTGAAAAAATAGATGCATTTATTATTTTTTAATAAAGGTGAACTTAGCCTTGCCAGTTTTGCAACTTTGGCATGTGTTAGTAAAACTGTACATATTTTTGAATGATTTGCTGTAATCAGATGATTATAAATAGTTTTCATCAGGAAAAACTGAAGAGTGCGTCCACTATTTCGGACACCTTTTGGATGAAACATAAGTCGGGGAGGAGGAGTCCATGATGACGTCATCTCCACCAGCTGGAGGCAGCACCAGTAGGTGTTTGTTTATGTATTTTATTTTTAGTAATTTGTGAATAGAATCTTTGCTTTTAAAAATAAATCTTAAAGCAGAGACTTTAGCATTGGAACATCGTTAAGGTGGAAAACAAGCACCAAGATGTATACAGCTTCATGTCTACTAGACCACCTATAACCTGGGGTCTAAAAATCTGGTAAGAGGCTATATTTGGCGGTGGTGGACACACTATTCATTCTGTTGATAATAGACACTTTTTCATGGGAGAGTTAATATAAATTACGGACTTTGATTTAAATTTATTTTAGAAGTAATCACTTTTATCTTATTGGTATTCATTATTTGTGTACAGTGCAACATATTGGTATTAACATATTTGAGCACATGGTGGATAATTTTGAGTGCAGCTGTACATGTTATTAACTTTGGTTTTGCCACTAAGCACAGTGAAAAAAAGATTTTTCAGAGATATTAACACCTACAGAAAACTGTAGCTGGAACATGGTCATAAACATAGTGACAGCAGCCACATCTTAGACCAGATGATTGGTTAAGTTATTTTTGTTGACACCCCCCCCCTTACCAACAAGAAAAGGGGGCTGCCTTTCCAGTGGTCAGCTCTCGTGCAACATTAAACCAAGAAACACCTGTCAATTCATAAGAGAGCCAAAGTACCATCTTGCTTGAATGATTGCACTCTGCTGAACCGGGACTTGCAAGTATTTTCATATTTTCACCCCTTTGTATTGCTGTTGTTTGTTGCCTCTTTGTTTCTTTGTAATACATTTTTTTTAATATTTAATTTGCATAATTTTTTATCTTTTCATTATTAAACTATATTTTGGAAAGTGTTAAAACTGTCTCTAATGCGCTAACACAAACTCAAAGAATCCCTGTCTCTTGAAAAGTGCTACTGTAATGTAAATCTCTGAAAATACCTGTCTGTGTTGACCAAGTGTGTTGCAAATGTTTATTCTAAAGTCATAGTTAGCTATTGCTTACATCGGAATGTGTCCTACTTCTCGGTAAAAAAGTAGGTGGTGGCAGTTTATAGGGTTAATTGCTTAGTTATCTAAACCCAGTGACAAACGCTCTCAGCCTGTTGGCACTTAGATTGGGGTCCTGCAAGCTGGAAAACCTATGTGCAGGGTAGGGCTGAGAGCACGGTTGTGGATAATGGGGTACCACCGGTCCTCCTGTACAGCGCCCAGGCCATCAGGGGAGCCCAGGCAGCTGGGTGAATTAGATGTGGGCAGGAAGGGTGATCAGCATGGTAGGGGGGAGGGGAAATTACTGGAACCAATACCCTGTATGGCTCTCTCTGCAGCATCTGAAAGCTGTATTCTTCTCCTCTCTCTCTCTCTCTCAGGTTTTCAGCTGCTGCAGAGAGAGCCACGTAGGAAATTGGTTCCAGTAATTGCCTCTCTCCCCTGTCCACCATGCCAATCACCCTCCCCTGTGCACATCTGTTTCACTCAGCTACCTGGGCCCACACAGTGATGGCTTCCTTCTTCTCCTTCCCACCGGAAGCTGCAAGCACACAATAGGATCCTACAGGACAGAGGGCGGTGGAAAGGGCCCGATAAATATGTCACATTAACCAGCTCCTTCCTTTCCTTAATGAACACAATGAGTGATTGGTACTGATCACTTACTGTGTTCATTCATAACTGAAGCATAGTAAATTGTGGGGGTTTTTTTTTGAAGGGGGCCATGTCAGGTTTGCTGTATGGGCCCCGTGGTTTCAAACAGCAGCTCTGGCTAAGAGTGTCATTGCTGTGAATCAGTGACAATGTGGTGGAAGGTTGACTAGTCGTTTGTCTTAAGTTAGTGAAAAGAGCAGTGGTCTGACACAACACTATCCCATTATGCACCAGCTTTAAAGCACATTGTAAGGCCTTGGCAACAGGATCAGCCACCTAGAAAATAAAATTAGGGAGTACGCTGTAGCTCCATAACAATCTTGTAGATGCTCACACAGCAGCAGACCTAAAACACAGGACCTAAAAAAAAAGAACTCTAAACTGTCAGACCTTGAAGATAGATTCGGCCAAAACAATAATTCATTTAGATGTATCAGTGAGACTGTTCCACTGTCTGAAATTTGGCAATATCTCTAACAAAGGATCACTGCATTATTGCTTTTGACGTCCCCATACAAAATGATCATAGATAGAGCACATCATCTTCCAAAACCCCTGAACTTCCAGAAGATGTTATTGCACATATACATATTTTCATATAATACAGTGATCATGAAAATAGCAAGGATTGTTTCTCCACTTCCAGATCCTTTATTTCAATGCTTTGCTCCAGAATCATATTTTTAGTTTCTCATTAATTGGAACAAATTATATAATAACATGTACACATTATATGTTCACTATTTAATATATAAACAATATATATTTATTCAATGATTTTTCTAAAGCCCTGCTGCCCAACATGTAGCCTGCCAAATTCCTGACTGTAACTTTCTGTTGTGCATCAAGTAAACATAAGCCTCATTCTGTCCTGATGCAGGGGGCTTCACAGATCTGCTGCAGTTTAAATGTAAACAGTGTAAACAACCTCATCAGTAGCAGGGTGCACATGTGAATAGCAGAGGAATTGACAGAAAAACAAGCTGGAAAGCATGGAGAGCTGGAGAAGTAGAAAAGAAATGTGGGTTTCTGTAAAACTGATGTGATTTGAATAGCTGTGAATGCAAATTTGCTTTGTATAATTCGCTTCAGGGCTCATTCACACCAGGAAGAGCAGGGTACACTTTTCTAACAACTCAGACTTATGCAGAGATGAATTTCCTGCTTTTGGCATGGTTTTATAAGTCCAGGCAACTCTGGGAATGGAGTTCTGTGTGTATAAATACAATTTCAGCACCATGGAGAGTTATTGCATTATTAGTTATGGCATTAGAGTAAAAGGAATGGTCCAGTTATTTAACAAAATTCTCACAAAGATTCACTAATAAATATGATAACCTCTACTGTATTTTAGACTTTAAAATTACATTTGATTCAGTAACATTGATTTTGCAATATTCTTCAATCAGCTGCCCAAATAATAAACAGAGCTAATGCAGGCAGAAATTGATCAGTGAATCTTGTTTAATTTAACTTGTGCAAATGCCTGTTAATTTTTCGCTGGGCAAATTGCCCAGTGAATTTTTGCAAAAATGCATTACATACAGTTTTTAATATAATACCTATTTAATTGATAATATTGCACGTTGAAAGATAATTTCTAAACATTTTTTGGCAGTGTACCACATACACATAATAACAGCACAAGATTTTCAACTAATGGGTCCAACATGCTTCGATTTTTTAAGATATAATAATAATATTGAAATGTGTGGGCAATTTAAAGCAGACAGAAAGCAGATTTACTTCCAGGAACAGAATTACTAAAGGAGTAGAGAATTCTCTCTTAGCCATGTTCATTTGAAATAAACAAATATTTACAGTTGAATATAAAAAATGGGATATTGTTGGATGATTCATATGAATGTAGTTTTAATTTATTTAGTTCTGCAAAGTGAGCATTCTGTAATTCTTCAAATGTTTTTAACATAAAGAAGCCCAGATTAGTAGATGGATGAAGGTGCTAGCTAGCTATATATGAGGTCAGTGGTGTAACATGTTGCATTTGACACAGAAGCTGTTGTTCAAGAAGTTGTTGGATGATCAATTCACAAATGAAGCTTATCATGCGTTCATATTATTTTACAGAAAGATATAATTAGAACAATTTAGCTCAGAATGGAGATTAGAAGCATGCATGGGGAGATGAACAAAGCAAATATAATGCAGTTTATACAGTATACAATATATATAGATAAATATACACACAGATCAGTCATAACTTTTTGACCACTGACAGGTTAAGTGAATAACATTGATTATCTCATTCCAATGGCATCTGAAAGTTGGTGGGATAGATTAGGTAGCAAGTAAACATGTCTTCCATTAGTTGGTGTGTTGAAGGTAGAAAAATTGGCATTGTAGTTTGTTATACAGTATATGGGCTGACCCATGTTGCAGTATGGGCAGAAGGCAAGTCAGTGTAGGCAGTTTGATGACTTGAGAAATGTTTTGGAATTCTTAGTCCTGACATTCATGTGGCTGTTACTTGACATATACCACCTACCTAAACGTTGTTGGTGACAAAGTGCACCCCTTCATGGAAAGGGTATTCACTGTTAGCAGTGGCCTCTTTCAACATAATGTGCAATGCCACAATGCAAAAAATGGTGCAAGAATGGTATCACATTTGTGTTTGAGGTGTTGACTTTCCCCCCAAACTCTTCAGATCTCAATCCAGTTGAGCATCTGTGTAATATGCTGGAAAAACAAGTCTGATTCCATGGAGGCCCCACCTCTCAACTTACAGAACTTAAAGGGTTTGATACTAATGACTTAGTGCAAGATATTATAGTATATCTTCCAAGGTCTAGTAGAGTCCATGCCTCAATGGATGAGGGCTGTTTTGGTGGCAAAAGGTTAACCTTCTTAATATTAGATGGGTGGTCATAAAGTTATAACTGATCAGTGTATATACGTAGTTCAATGCAAAAGGGCTTTGTAAAAAAGCCCGTAGAATAACACAAATAAAACATCTGCTTATCTGAGCTACTAACTAAACTGACATTAGTTCTGGACTAACAGGGTGCCCCCTAATGGGTTCCCCAAAACAAACAGACAACACATATACCTTTTTAGTGTTATATTAGTGTTATGTCAGAACCTCCAAAGTTCTACAATGTATCTGGGCTCCAGGACCAATACTTCCTTCTTAGAAGAGGTTGAGGACATAAAATGTAGGGTGGAGTGCTGAGACCTTTCAGTGTTTCAGAGGAGAGAAGACAGTCTAGCAGCAGCCCGGCTTTGGAAGATTTGATCCTAAGGTATCTGCCAGATAGAGCCTGAATGGTGAACTATGGGGAATGCCTCTGCTTCCAGGTGCTAATACTGAAAAGCAGCTTTTCATGTTTTTATTTCATGTGAGTGATATTCAATAAACACATGTGGTTTTAAATACAAAGGGCACTAAGATTTTCCTTTTCTTTCCTTGAGTTGCATTATTGGGTGTTTTCTTGAGATAGCCACTTTGAAGCAGTGAGTTCAATTCTCCATTAAAGCTCATCCCAGGTTGTTTAAAGGGACCTTTATTTTTTGATCTTTTTATAAATTTTAGGACCGAGGTGTAAGGTTAGAGTTTGTCCACAAGAGTTGATAGTGACGGAGGGAACATGTTTGCACCTTTATTTTTGTTTATTCATGTTGGATGATAAAAATTGGTTGAATGGACTCTGAAGTTTTATTACTTTCTATTATTTTAGCAAGTCATTATAATCTTCACTGGATTTAGGAGTTGGTTCATTTTATATATCTTATGCTTGGGAATGTATTTGGTTCGTTGTTTTTAGCACGTTAATTTTAACACTGATTAGTATTTTTCATTGCAGTAGCATTTATTTTCACATATTTTAGGAAAGTGCATTTATACTTTGGGCACTGCAGCTATTCAGAAATTTGTGGGTGGGGTGAACAAGAGAAAATTTATGTGAAACTGATACTCATTTTGTGACAATTTTGGCCACTCCTGAATGCAAATTTTCTTCAGTTGCTATATATTTGTAGGTTTTCTTGCATCAACTACCCATTTAAAATTCCCCACAATATTTTAATAGGATTTATATCAGGGCTTTGACTGGGCCATTTCCATAACCCTCCTTTTCTTCAGTTTGAGCCATTCCTTGGTGGATTTTCTAGTGTATCTCAAAGCATAAAATTGTGTTGAAATAACCTTTCCTGGTTTTTCTAGACCTTCTAGACAAATGGGCTCATATTCCCATCAAGCACATTTTGATATGATGCCAAATTAATAGGTGACTTGATGACTGCAAGGTGCCCAAGCCCTGAAGCATCAAAGCAACCCCAAACCATCAAACCATAACATGCTTCACAAGCTTCTTCATTTAAAATGCTGTCCTATGTATGCATCAAAAATTCTACTATTACTGAGGTTTAACAACTTTCTCTTTGGTTCATCAGTTAACAGTACAGTAATCCAGAGAGCCTTGTGTTTGCCTAAACATCCAATGGCAAACTGAAATCTTGAGCATATGTTCTTTTTGGACAGCAAGGACTTTTTCTTTTCACAACTACTAAACAGGTTAGTTAGATCTTTTAGGTTTCAATGGTAAGTCAAATTTGACGTGTTAGTAGTTATTAGCCAATGAAAATTAAATCTATCTGACTTGTAGATTGTTTTCTATACCATTAAATGATTCATTTCAGATAATTATCTGATCTTATTTAATCCCTTTCCAGACTCATAGGACTCCACAACCTTCTTTCAGAGGGTCTTAGAGATCTCTTTTGATCATGTCATGAGGATATCACACACATAAGTAGTAAAACAGAACAATAGATTCTCATAACTGAGGTAAATTAGGAGAGTTTCAACCTGCATGGGTTCTAATTATTAACACCTAAGCTAGAACAACTGATTTTAATTTCATTGATATGAAGTGGTCAAAAATGTAGGGATGTTTTTATTTTTACACGAAACAAATCTGCATTTTTGCCAATTTAGATTATGAGAACACCATGTCAAATTTATGTCCCATTTGTTCAACTATATCACCTTTATTTATAGGTATCATTTGGATTAATATCTAACGTTTGCCTGTTCAAGTATGTTGAAAAATCAACAATTTTCAGTTATTATATATACACTATATTGCCAAAAGTATTGGGAAGACTACCTTTACACACACATGAACTTTAATAGCATCCCAGTGTTAGTCCAAAGTGTTTAATATTGAGTTAGTCCACCCTTTGCAGCTATAACAGCTTCAACTCTTCTGGGAAGGCTGTCCATAAGGTTAATGAGTGTATCTATGAGAATGTTTGACCATTCTACCAGAAGCGCATTTGTGAGGTCAGGCACTAATGTCAGACAAGTAGGCCTGACTCCCAGTCTCTGCTCTAATTCATATCAAAGGTGTTAAATCAGGTTGAGGTCAGGACTCTGTTCAGGCCCGTCAAGTTCCTCCACCCCAAACTCACTCATCCATGTCTTTATTGACCTTGCTTTGTGCACTGGTGTGCAGTCATGTTGGAATAGGAAGGGGCCATCCCCAAACTGTTCTCACAAAGTTGGGAGCATGCAATTGTCCACAATGTCTTGGTATGCTGATGCCTTAAGAGTTCCTTTCACTGGAACTAAGGGGCCAAGCCCAATCCCTGAAAAAACAACCCCACACCATAATCCCCCCTTCACCAAACTTTACACTTGTCACAATGCAGTCAGGCAAGTACCGTTCTCCTGGCAACCACCAAACCCAAACACGGCCATTGGATTTCCAGACAGAGAAGTGTGATTCGTCACTCCAGAGAACATGTCTCCACTACTCTAGAGTGCAGTGGTGGCATGCTTTACACCACTGCATCCAACACTTTACATTGCACTTGGTAATGTAAGGCTTAGATTCAGCTTCTCGGCCATGAAAACCCATTCCATGAAGCTCCTTATGCACTGTTGATGTGCTAATCTGAAGGCCACATGAAGTTTGGAGGTCTTTAGCCATTGACTCCACAGACAGTTAGCGACTTCTGTGCACTGTGCACTTCAGCATGCTCTAACCCTGCTCTATCATTTTACGTGGCCTACCACTTCTGGGTTGAGTTGATGTTATTCCCAGTTGCTTCCACTTTGTTATAATACCACTAACAGTTGACCGTGGAATATTTAGTAGCAAGGAAATTTCACAAATTGACTTATTGCACAGGTGGCAACCTATCACGTTACCACGTTTGAATTCACTGAGCTCCTGAGAGTGACACATTCTTTGACAAATGTCTGTAGAAGCCATTTGCATGACTAGGTGCTTTATTTTATATACCTGTGGCTATGAAGGTGATTGGAACACATGAATCCAATGATTTGGAGAGGTATCCCAATCATTTTGGCAATATAGTGTGTATGTACAGTACACCAAGCACCATCTGTCCCTGCCTAAGTGCCCAATCACCATTTGTACCAGTGTCACATCAACATCTGGCTTGGTGTACCAGTGCACAAAAACATCTGAAATTGTTTTCCATTGAAACATAAACATCTGTCAGTGTCCCATTGCAACATGAACATCATCCGGTGTTCCTAGTGGACCGTAAACATCTGTTGGTGTCCGCAGGTGGAAATCAACATCTGTCATAGTATAAAAGTGCATAAAAACATCTGTCAGTGTACCATTGTCCCATAAATAAATAAAAAATGTAAAGCTCCCCTGTAACCCCGTGCTCATGTTCAAAGATGAATGCATGCGTTGGTCCCATACACATAAATAAATGACAATTGCACTATGCAAGGTATTTCTGCAAATGCCAGAGCAAGAGCAATAATTCTAACACCAGACCACCTCTGTTACTCTGAACTGGTAACCTGTAAAGGCTTATAAGGCGTCACCTATGGAGATTTTTTAATACCAAAGTTTGGCTCGTAACTTGAGATAACACCATATTTTATATTTTTTTTAAAAATTGAGTACTATGTTGTGTTTGTGTGCATTAAAATACATTAAAGTGTATTTTTGTTTTAGTGTGTAAAATTGAGTTAGAAAATCTGCTGCGCGAATACCATGTGACATAAAAATTTGCAAAACCCAACATTTTATTCTCTAGGGACTCTGCTAAAAAATATTTAATGTTTGGGGGTTCTAAGTGATTTTCTAACAAAAAGTGTCAGATGACCCTCCTTGGATGTTGGACCTTTATAGGTGGTTAGGCTGTGAAAATGTCTCACACACAGTAGCAGAATATCTTTTAAGGTGTAGATGCAAGTATGCCTATGCTGTGTGTGAGAAATAACTTGTTAATATGATATAATAATAAAGTGTTGTTCTACTCGATAAAACATCTCAAATACATAACATACACTGAATGTTAATGAAACAATCAAAAAATCAATGTGTCCATAAATAGTTCACATCAATAATGTGTAAGTGATCCAAAAAGTTAATTCTATGCTTAATCCGACAAATATACTCCAGTGATCTTGAATCAATCATGTGATAAACACCACCACCACATGTAAGGATGGTGACTCACCTGGATACCAGAACCTATTTAATTAAATACAGGTCACAAGTACTTAGTTGTACTTCGATATGTAGACTCTAGATGGCAGCAACTGGTCACACTGTATAACTCCTCCATCAGCAGTATAACCTGTGCTCCAAATATGTTACCTCCACTTCTTCTCCCCCACTCCGGAACCCCCAGGGAAGGAAAAACAAATGGCATCCAATAGTATAATACTGTTTATTAAATTAAAAGATAAATACCCATAAAACACTTACATAAACACTAAATATAAAAAGTGCAATACATGAGGACCCGACTTCTGGTCAGTAGCTTTTTTCCTTGATAAAGCCATGTGGGTTGGTGGCGTAACGTGTGGGCTGGAGCTTAGTTACATCATTTCCGGTACTGGAGTGGAGGAGAGGAAGTGGAGGTGATATATTTGGAATGGAGGTTATACTGCTGATGGAGGAGTTATACAGCGTGACAAGTTGCTGCCATCTAGAGTCTACATATGGAAGTACAACTAAGACCTGTCCAGTTTGTCCTGAAAAAAATAACATATAATTCCACCTGGATACACAAAGTAGTTGCAATCATAAGTAGTTTTATTAACACATGTCAAAGTTGCAAAATTGAGTCTGAACATTAAGGTTTGTTTTACCTTTGCTCATGAAGGGGTTAAGTTAAATTACCCCTACTTAGTATATTTGTAAATAATGTCTTCCAACTGAAAACCTGTCTGTTGTAGTGTAATAAAAATCATGAACATGTTTGCCAAATACTCAGTACATTATCTATACAGTTGCCCATAGAAATTTAATGAAAAGTAATGTTTTTCTATTTGCATCACCAAATTAAGTAATGACTGCTCAGCGAGATTGCAATTTAACACATTTGTGTTTTTCTGCATATATAATTAATATCTAAAGCACATTAATATGCTTTGCATATGCTATTCTAAGACTTCACGATTGCTTTGTTAGTAACAAAGGTGTCTATTATTGGAGACATCAGTTTAGGATATTATTTTCTGCCCTCTGGCATGCTGAAGTATTAATATTCTCTAATGTGCATTTTAGTTGTTTGCTTCAGTAAAATGCAGTGTACAGAAATTAACAAAAAGAAAATTAAATTCAGCCCGCAGACAGATTCTTCTATCGGAGTCTTTTAACTAGTTTTATTGGTTTGCTGGTTCCCCATGTGGCTTTTTAATAGAGGTCATTTAAGAAAGTGTTTTGTCAGAAACGGGACTACTCTGAAGCACTAGGGTTTATTATCTCATAGTTTGAATCTCAAACTATCATATTGTTATTATATCAACATGATGTGCCCAAAACATGTTTGCTTCTTGGAGATTTGCATCCTCTCTCACACTGCCACACAAGCACAACTCATATGCTTTGAAATACTCACACTGAAGGTCTCCTTTTCTAATAATATATTTCAAACTGGCTTTTAAGAAGTCAGACTGCTTACAACTGAGAAATGTTTTTTTCTGAGTATTTGAGGATGTTTTCCTTCTACATGTCTATATTTTGACATGTTTGTTATAATCTTTAAACAAGATCATTGGAGAAAATATAAAAAGTTAAACTTTATATTTTTCCTCCACTAATTACATAGATCTGATCTGCATGATACATGTTGAAACATTTTCATTTTTAGATAAAAAAAAATTACATTTTCCTGAAAACATAGGCACATTAATATTACCTGCCCTGCCTTTGTAAACATATGTTGTTTATATAATGCATATACAGTAATTACAATGAAAGTGAAACTACACTGTATGTGAGTACCACAAACCAAAAATTCTGTTTAATTCATTTTTAATATTCAGAGCAAAGTCATCTAACCATCCATGTCTCTATGCATTATTTTGCTAAGAAATCACTTTGAAAAACACCCCCCTATAATTTCTGGTCATGGCCACCTTGAGTATGGGCAGATGATTCATGAAGCATTTACTTCCTGGAATCCATCTGCCCTTAGCTCAGACATGCAGGCAGGAGGGTGTGCTTAGCTGAGAAAACCCTTTCTCCGCTCCTGAAGACTCCTGAGATGTATAACATCATTTACTTAGGCAAGAAAACAAGGTAGTTGATGAAGAAATGTAGGAAAAAAAATTAAAACAAGTAAATATATTATACCTTCCTCTCTATCTACTAATGCTAACAGCATGAGGATTAAAAAATAGCGCATGTTGATTGAGAGAGTGAAGTTCCGCTTTAAGTATTATATAAACCATACAAACAAGCAAGATCGTATATTTATTTGTGTTTAAACTTTTTAACAGTTTCCATAGTGTTACATCTAATTAGTCTTTTAAATCTTTTTCCTCACATAAATAAAGAAATAAAGAACATAATTAAGGATTTACACTAAAATTATGGATTCTCATCAACAAATATATTACCTGAATAAGCAATTCATTCTTTGAATAAAATTGCTTTGATTAAACAATGCATTACATAGAACAAAACTTCAACAAATCAGAAATTCTTTGCTAAGCAAATTCTCAAGATACATTTTTTGTTGCTGCAGACCAACTTTTTAAGCTACATGTCTATAAAATGTATTTATCCAAAAACTGTTCTTGTGATTTTTACATATATTTCTGCACTTAATCTTGACAGTTATTGAAATATGGATGAACTGTGAAATCGTAAATCTATTTGATCAAATTATTATGTGAGAGGATGCTATTAAAAAATACCCAACAAGTCAATCTAATGCAAACTGGGAACAAAATAGGATCATATAACACAAAGTATAATTTACACTCCAGTCAAACACAGGATATACAGTTGCAAGAAAAAGTATGTGAACCCCTTGGGATTACATGGAGTTTTGCATGAATTGGGCATAAAACGTGCTCTGAACGTCATCTAAGTCACAACAATAGAAGAACACAGTCTGCTGAACATAATACTACACAAACATTAGATGTTGCCATGGTTTAATTGCACATAACATGTAAACATTCACAGTGCAGGGAGGAAAAAGTATGTGAGACCCTAGCTTAATGACTTCTCCCAGAGCTAATTGGAGCCAGGAGTGAGCCAACCTTGACTCCAATCAGTGTGATGATATTGGATGTGTTGCTGACAGCTGTCCTGCCCTTAAAAAATACACACCTGTTTTGGGTTTACTGCTTTCAAGAAGCACTGTCTGATGTGAACCATGCCTCGCAGAAAAGAGCTCTCAGAAGAACTACGATCAAGAATTGTTGACTTGCATGAAGCTGGAAAGGGTTACAAAAGTATCTCCTTGAGCCTTGATGTTCATGTGTCCACGGTAAGACAGACTGTCTACAAATGGAGAAAGTTTAGCACTGTTGCTACTCTCCCTAGGCGTGGTCGTCCTGTAAAAATGACTGCAAGAGCACAGTGCAGAATGCTGCATGAGGTAAAGAAGAATCCCAGAGTGTCAGCTAAAGACCTACAGAAATCTCTGGCACATGCTCACATTTTTGTTGACACATCTACAATAAGAAACACATTAAACAAGAATGGAGTACATGGGAGGACACCACGCAGGAAGCCATTGCTGTCCAAAAAGAATATTGCAGCACGTTTGAAGTTTGCAAAAGAGCACCTGGATGTTCCACAGCACTACTGGCAGAATATACTGTGGACAGATGAAACCAAGATTGAGTTGTTTGGGAAGAACACACAACACTATGTGTGGAGAAAAAAAGGCACAGCACACCAACATCAAAACCTCATCCCCCCTGTAAAACATGGCGGAGGGAGCATCATGGTTTGGGGCTGCTTTGCTGTCTCAGGGCCTGGACAGATTGTTGTCATTGATGGGAAAATGAATTCCAGAGTTTATCAAGACATTTTGCAGGAAAACGTACGACCATCTGTCCGCCAACTGAAGCTCCACAGAGGATGGGTGATGCAACAGGACAATGACTCAAAGCATACAAGTAATTCAACAAAACAATGGCTGCAATAGCACAGAATACGCCTTCTGGAGTGGCCCAGTCAGAGTCCTGACCTCAACCTGATTGAAATGCTGTGGCATGACCTTAAGAGAGCGATTCACACCAGACATCCCAAGAATATTGCTACACTGAAACAGTTTTGTGAAGAGGAGTGGTCCAAAATGACTCCAGATCGTTGTGCAGGTCTGATCTGCAACTACAGGAAACGTTTGGTTGAGATTATTGCTGCCAAAGGAGGGTCAACCAGTTATTAAGTCCAAAGGTTCACATACTTTTTGCTCCCTGCACTGTGAATGTTTACATGTTATGTGCAATTAAACCATGGCAACATCTAATGTTTGTGTAGTATTATGTTCAGCAGACTGTGTTCTTCTATTGTTGTGATTTAGATGACATTCAGAGCACATTTTATGCCCAATTCATGCAAAACTCCACGTAATCCCAAGGGGTTCACATACTTTTTCTTGCAACTGTATCTATACATTTAAATACGGTCTGTAGCACTTCCTTGTGGTCATGCAAGGCATGCTTTTGAATGTCCAAGGCACCAACAGTCACAAAAATGTCAGCAGTGTACCATCCTCTTAAAGTACTGCAGTTGTAAAATTCAGTAAGTTCATGTTTATATTTTTTAAAAAAGCTTGACAACAAGTTGTTTTCCTTCATGCGAAGTGCAGATCACGTGATCGCAGAGCAATTCATGGATCGGTGTAGTGGGCAAGCTATGCATACACATCATTTCAAGAAGTGATGTTTTCTGCCCAGTATCAGTGTTTCCATGGTAATAAAAATCAATCAAACTTTGCAGTATGATGTCACTTCCCCCTTCCCTCAATCCTTTTACAAAGATGGGGGGGGATTGGTTGAGGAAGCCGCCATCAATTGAGGGAGGAGGGAGGGGTAGGGGGCATAAATTTACTATGGAACCATGGACAATTAAAGAACACTATGAATTTGCACAGCTTGCCTGTATCTAACAGCAGGATGACAGGAATGTAAACTGACCACTCTACTATTGATGGGATACCATGATTACCATAGTCAATTTACTATGAGGACAATGGAACCTGGTAGGATCAACCAGGTGATAGAGAAGCACTTCAGGCACAAATAAAATAGTGATATTAAAAAGCCCACAGTGACACCTTAACCACTTGCCTACCGGGCACTTATACCACCTTCCTGCCCAGGCCAATTTTCAGCTTTCAGGTCTGTCGAACTTTGAATGACAATTGAGCGTGCACCATTGTACCCATATGAAATTGTTATACATTTTTTCACACAAATAGAGCTTTCTTTTGGTGGTATGTACTCGCCGCTGGGTGTTTTATTTTTGGGGCTATAAACAAAAAAAGAGCAACAAATTTGAAAAAAAAGATTTTCTTTGTTTCTATTATAAAAGTTTGCAAACAGATAATTTGTCTCCTTCACTGATGTGCGTTGATGAGGCTGCACTGATAGGCAGCACTGATGGGCACTAATAGGCAGCACTGATGGGCATTGATAAGTGGCACTGATGGACACTGATATGCAACAGTGATGGGCACTGATAGGCGGCACTGATGAGGTGGCACTGATAAGCAGCACTTATGGGCACTGATATGCAGAACTGATAGGCGGCACTGATGAGCTGGCACCGATCAGGAGGCACTGATGATGCTGCACTGATATGCAACAATGATGGGCACTAATAGGTGGCACTGATGGGCACTGATAGGCTGCACTGATGGGCAGCACTGATGGGCACTGATGGGTGGCACTGCCTGATGGCACTGACGGCACTGCTGGGCACTGACTGGTGGCACTGCTGGGCACTGATGGGTGGCACTGATGAGGGGGCACTTCTGGGCACTGGTGGGTGGCACTGCTGAGCACAGGTGGGCGGCATTGATTGGCAGAGATGGGTGGCACTGCTAGGCACTGATGGGTACAGGTGGGTGGCACTGCTGGGCACTTATGGGTGGCATTGCTGATGATCTGTGCCAATCCACCCTCTGACAATTGCCAGTTATCGGCAGTACTTTCCTCACACTGTGACAGCATGAGGAAAGTGCAGCCGATAACCGGCAACTGCATTTACCATGTGATCTGCTGTGTCATTGGACATGGCTGATCACATGGTAAAAGGCCACCATGATAGACCTTTTACCACATCACATGATCATCTGTAGGACACAGCCATCATGGAGATCCCCGGGTGCACGCCCCTGGGGGCGCACGGGAGGGCGTATTCTGGGAGGACGTCATATGACACCCTCCCAGGACTGGACAACCACACTGTAGCCGTCATTCGGCTATAGTGCGGTTGGCAAGAGACAGAAAATTTTTTTTTTTATTTCTAAGGTTACAAATGCTTTAATATGTTTATTAAAGATGTAGTACATCAAAGTCACCAGTCTAATGTTTTCACCCTGTGGAGGATTCTTATAATTAAAGTTTAACGTGGTATTAAAGACGAAAAAGTAATATATTGCACTTACCAATTCTTAGATGTGATGGCTGCATTTGTTTTCTTTTTTTGGCTTTTTCCCATATTTCACCTGGCGATCCAGCCAGAAACGCACATACTGTCTTAGGTTGTCTGCATTCTGGATGAAGTAGAAAGCAGACACCACTGAACAGTAGCATTGTCAGTCTAGCAGAGTGTTGTGTAAGACTAGCAAATTTAGATGGACTTGACCAATAAATTGAAGCTGAATTCCAGCTAACACTTTGCAGTAGTTACAGCAGTTTTCTCCCTTTTGGGATAAATATGCTGATTATTATAAGCACAGAGTCAGAGTTAAATGGTTTGTCTTAACTTTCTAACTGCTACTTTTGTCTGGACAGCATGTTCTGTTGAAATAAGTTGAAAATTAACAGATTTACTTGCTGCATCACTAGGTGAAACAAAAGTAAAAAAGATGAAAAAAGAAAACTACTGCAGCAACAATTGAATAAATTTGTATTTTTTTGGGTTTATTACAGCTTTAAAGTAGAACTATGGCCTTTTATCAAAAGTGTCTCTTTAGGCTGTTCTGCTTGCTCTTCAGTGGGATACAAAATGCAGGAAGATGACTATCATCATTGTCATTGTAAATTCACAAGCAAAAACCTGAAGACAATTTTGTGGTTTCCCACTTGATTACAAATTGTGTTTTTGTTGGTGCCTCTGTCCCCATTTCCCTTTCTATTTCACATAAAAACCAAAGTGAAGCGGACATGGCACTCCCCCAAAAAAATTATACATATTGAATTTCCACTGAGAATAATTTCAGTTTCCCATGAAAAATGCACTTCCAGGTTTGCAAGTGAGTACACCCCCCCCAAAAAAAAAATCAAAGTTAAGACAATTTAAACCCAGATACAACAAATAGAGGAGCAGAGAAAATGATCATGAGACTCTACAAGCAGTTTGGTACTAGTTGAACTGGATCAGATTGGAGATTGGGGGATCTGTGAGTACTCAGAGCTGTCAAAAGCAGTGCTTAATTAGTTAAGTTTTTTAAAAGTGGCCCACAAACACTTTTCCATTAAAAAAAAAAAAGACACTAACACTATATATATATATATATATATACTTAGTTTATATGCCTGACATTATATGTTCCCTCTCCCAATATGTACTTCTTACTAGTAAATAGTGATGAGTGTTCTGAACAAAGTGCAGTTTGTCTATTCACTGAACCAGTTGTTGTATGTTCACTAAACCCTTTCCTGTCCCCCAAACAGTTGTGGAGATATGTGGGGGAGACTTATCAGAATCTAGAAGCTCCCCTTGGAATAAAGGGCTCCCACAATGTCCAACCCCTACATGACTGAACATAGTACACTTTTACTAGGGATGAGCTCAATGTTTGGTCCAAATTCAAGCTTGGATTGAAATTTGGCTGTACAAGCACATGTCCAACCTCCAGACGTTTACCCCTTTCAGCAGGATGCAAACATTGTGTATAATAGTGGTATTTCTATGGATACTATCTATAACAGCGTTTTATCTGTCAATGGTTGCTAAAGAATCAGTGGGTGGCAGCACTCAACCAGTGACATCCCCTGGCTTCAGAAATCAGGTGGAGAGTGTTGTTTCCTTGTGACTGATATAGATATGCATTTCTTTACAATATATTTACATTATGGGACACATGGGGGTGTCCAGATTCTGATAAGCCCTTCTACCCACAGACCTCCACAACTATTGGTTCAGCATTGCAGGGAAGAGGCTGTTGCGCTTATCAAGAGGTTCTTGTCTCCCCTCTCCTGGACAGCCAGGTTACATGCTCAGTTAAGGTTCTAGTATGGATTTTTTCTCAATTGGTATTAATATCATACCTTCATTAAGGATAGGCCTCCAATACCATTTGTTTGACAATCCCATGCCTAGAAAATGGTCACTACTTTTTTAACATTTAGCTCCTCTTGACATTCATTGGTATTGGGATTTGGCACCTGCACTTTATTCATTTTCTGCAAACCTGAACTCAGTTATGTTTGGCTTATCGGTACTTATTACTGTGACAGGCAACAGCTTCAGATATCAGCCACTGCCATATATATACGGTATATGACCACAGTGTTTTCAGTAACTTTCCACCATCACCAGTGTGTGACAATGGCGCTCTCAGCATCAATCTGCACAGCAAATTTCCAACTTGTGGGACAACAATATGGGTCCCAACAGATAGACATGACCAATAGGGTTGGTTATATCAGCAGTTAACCTTATGCATACAAAACAAACACACACACACACACACAAACATTAAACACCACATGCACCAGCAGTATCTGCCTTAAAACAAATACAAAACTACTGGACACACGCAGCAGCAGTATCTGCCATAACAATTCTGACTTTTCAGAAATGTCTCTAACAGGGGCAGACTGACAACTCATGGGGCCCCCGGGCAATAGGGGATCATGGGGTCCCTGTGTCCTCACCCACACTCAAATCACACCCAAAAAAGCCTATGAAAGGTACCAGGGGCATCTCATGGGGCCCCCTACTGACCCCGGGCCCTCGGACAGTGCCCGAGTTCCCCAATGGTCAGTCCACCCCTGGTCTCTACTACATGCTATTACACCAGACAGGGATATAACAGAGGATAAAACCTAGAAGAAGCCTAGAGATAGGAGTTCTTTCATTTCTTTTTGTTAAGTGCATTAGAGATACAGCTTAATGATTTAAACATATTGTTTAATGAAGTAGAGGGGCAAATAGCACAGAAAAATATATACAGAAAAGATAGTACAACCAAAAACAGACAATAATACAACAGTAAAAAAGGTGGATAAAAAAGTTTTTAACAAAGGTTTTTGCTTGGTTTGCAGTGATACCACCATTAAATGAAAGACTTCTGACTGATGCTTGTTAACAAACATAAGGTAAAGGCTTGGATGGACACATTTCTCAAATATGGCCAGTTTGCTCACTCATTCTCTGAACTGTAAGCAGCATGCTGAGTTCCTGAGCTCAAAGCTTATCCCTACCAGAAAGCTGATATGGCATTTTCTGTTAAAAATGCATCAAATGTTTCTAGATAACATGCTTATGGAAACAAAAGCTGATTTTTTTTTATTATTATTCTTTTAGATCAACAAACCTGGCAATTCAAATAAGTTTTAATCGTAAAGTTTGAGTCATTTTACTTCTGCAATTATTGCTGCTTTAGATTCTCTGTTTCTTTTCCTCCTGTGTAACCTTGTAAAGGGTATACTTCTTTTTGCTGCCTGTTTTTATATGATAAAATAATAAAGCATCATGACCAATAGATTAGGATGAATCCTGCTGTAGATTTTTACTTAATTCAGCATAAATGTCAGTGGTTCATATATAATTCACATGAAATTAAACCTTGATTGGTTAACTCTTTCTCTCATGTTGATGTCAAAATTGTATTCAATTACAAGATAACATATTCCTTTCTGCTTCCTGTACCTCACTAAACTGTATTTGTAGATAAAAATATTATTAATTATAGATGTCCGCTTTTAGTATCAAAGACAAGAGATGCAGATATGTTGCACTATATCTTACTTTTTTCTAGTTGGTTATTAAGTTAACCTATAAGAATATATAAGCTGTGCATCATTAAAATGGCTTGAAATTATTTATTTGAATAATATTTATATAGTACTGTGACAATTCTTGGAGGTAATTTCTTCATTTTGATTGTTTCTTTCTGTGAGAATGTCAATTAATGTAAATGCATTTTTTAACACAAAAATGATTTACTGAGCTGGTGACTTATAAAATATGAAAAATAAAGGAGGTGTATTTAATAAAAAAAAAGCAACAAAAAAAAATAGCAATTCACCCAGTGAAAGCGCATGTACCATCCCTTTGGGCAAACAATTAATGTTATTAGCCTATTTTCTGTGCTGATTGAATGTTTATCATGGATTGAAAACAGAAAATATTGTATTTGGCCACTATAAAACTGGAGGTTAGAAGCTTTTTGGCTTCTATGCAGATGTGAGCCTGATGTTGTGCTCTCCAGCTTTAGTAAATAAACCCCTAAGTGTATATACGTCTGCCAAATGGAGAGAGAGAGAGAGAGAGAGAAAGAGAGAATTTAGTTCAACCTACCAACACAACAAGTACCAAACAGGACTATTTAAGTCACTTATAGGCCCAGGGGTTTGGTCCCGGAAACACGTCAAGTCCTAGAAGGCTGCGAGGCCATTCACAAAACGCAACATGGCTTGCGCAGGCACAGTGGGCTTCCGGCTGTGAAGCCACAAGGAATCATAGCCGGCTGCCTAAAGTAAACATGCCAGTGCCAGAAATCCAAAGACTGGAGAAGAAGACGTTTAGGTGTGTATTGTGCTGGACCCCTAGACAGGTGAGTAACCTTTTATTAAAAGTCAACAGCTACAGTATTTTTTTTCAAAAGGCTGAAGAACTGCTTTAAGGAACATACACATTATTATTAAAGGGGGCTTCCAGATTCTGATATGTTTCCCACTCATGGAGCCCCTCTATTACCGTCCAGGGTTGTGGGGAAGAGGCCCTTGACCTCATTGACATGGATAAGCCTCCTGCTGAGGTTACAGTATGTAGCTTAACATGGTCTGGAAGGGGAAGCATATAATTGCCCCCCCCCCTTTCCTGGTTGGCCAGGCTGCATTGCTCAGAATAAAGGTCTTCTTTGAATTTTTAGGGGGACAGCTCACAATTTTTTCTTTTGCATGGAGATAACCGTTAAAATTCATTCTAGATTTGCAGAGCCTGGAATGGATTTTGAGATGGACTTTGAGAACCTTTTTCTCCCCATTCTTGCTTAATGATGTGCTACAGCAAAAGTTATAATTACAAAGAAAACAAAATAGTATGATTTAAACTGCCAGCAAATGACACTTTGTTACCATCTTCTTAAAAAAAAAACCCAGCACACAGACTGCTGCAAAGGTCTACCTACCAGAATGCACTGCAGGCCCATGGAGAGGTCTATGTGCTGTTTTTATAACAAAAAAAAGCTATCAATGAAATTTAATTTTCTGGCACTTTTAAACACTTTTTTCCTTTTTATACATCAGCACTGCTGCAGCACTTTTTTGTACAATACAGAGATGTACCCCTTCACAAGAGGGATTAGGGCACCCCTCAGGCATGTTATTTAGAGGCAATGGGAATTGTAATTGTTTTAATTTAAGCATTTCAAAAGGTACTGCTCCTGGACTAATGGAATTTCTACCATTTTATTTTAATTGGTACATGTTCCCCAGGGCAGTGCACACTCCCTATTTTTAGGTGAAGGTTTACAATCACTTTAATAGCTCTACATGACTAAGGTTTACATCACATTAACCCCGGTGTTTAAATTATTTAAAGAAACACAACAAAAAAAGCCAGTACATTTTGATTTATAGCATCATGCTAAAACCAAATCCATTTTTTTTTATAAAGAGTTAACAACAGGGATTATAATATTTTCAATCAGTGATGTCAACTTGAAATATAACAGCTCAATCATTTCCTCTGATGCCAGATCTAATAATGATTTTCAGCACTCAGCAATGCAATACTGTAGCATTAAAGTATTTAGTTTTACAAATATTTTATCATCTTCCTTTGGGATATTTGGGATTTTTATTTCACTGTGTGAGCATTTTTTCCTGACAAATATTTTCTGGAAAACATCCAAGACAAAACAAGATTTCAAAGGTACACATAGTGTACTGAATAAAATTATCCATACTTTTAAAATTAACATACCTATTGTTTCTTTTCAGTAAACTCCTCAGAAAATGTATCCTTTGTTGTTTCAGCAGAAATCAGGAAACTGTAAAAATGTGTGGAATTTTCTACATCTAGCTGTAGCTGATTTAATCTTGTTACGGTTTAATTTTTGATGTTATTGTAAAACTTTCACTTTTACAGCATGTGATGGGTAAATGAGTTTTGTGATTTTAGGCAGGGTGAGAAATGACTACTGAAATTACCTAAAAGCAGGTTAGTGCTATAGGTCAGGGCATCTGTCAGTTAGCAGTAAAAATTATAGTACATCCCTAATGAAAGAAGCACAGCACTTACAGTGCTGCTCTTAGGCAAATTTAATATATAAATATGATGTGTATCATGAAAACATGGGGCAACATTTTGTGTTTCTAGTAAAATAATAGAAGTTATTTACTAAAGGCATATTTTTATGTTTACAGGCAAACCTACCTTTTTTATCAATTTATCGTAGATGACTTGAACTTAGATACAAGTACATGTATGGTAATCAAAGGGCGTCTTATTAAAGCAGCAAATGTAACACGTGCCAAACATTTACTGCAAGTACATCCTTCTGGTGCATATTTTAAACTACATTGATAGATTCATCTAGAGTGAATGTCTGGTAACTATCAAATTCACTGCCTTATAAATATGCCCCTAAAGGTTTTTTGTTGATTGTTGGAAATTGAGATATTTAAAGTTTACTTGAACAATGTACCATTGTACATGTCAGTTCCTCTGCTGGTTGCTACAGCAATTTAACCACTTCCCATCCAGCATACTTATATATATTTCCTGGACATAAAGTGGCCATGATCAAGATATCAACATTTTCAGCCAGCGCTTGGCTTTTCTGTAAAAGTGATCTCTACAGCTACCCGATCACTTTTACAGGGCTCTAAAGGGGACCACCCTTCACCACCCGCTATCATTCCTGGGCTCTTCAATTCTGTTCCTGGGCTCTCCTTTTTTTGGCAGATACCCACTGGGGAGTTAGGAAATTAATTCCTCTTCTTCCTCCATGGATAAATAAAGCCACCACTTACGGTTTTGGTTGTTTACCCACCATGGAGGCAGCCAATCAAACCGATGTGTGTTTGATCAGCTGTCTTGGAGTACATAGGAGGGATCAGGGATCTACCCAAGCTATCACAATGCATAATAGCAATAAAGTTTAATAAAACATTGAAAACATGTTTTATATATATATATATATATTTCTCAAACACTTTGAAAACACATCAGATCTCAATGGGAAAAATATAATGCTGGATATCTATACTGATATGGAATGTAAGAATGTAATGTGTTACGAACATAAAGCTGCCCCATCGTTTGATGGAAATTAAGATTATCAACTTACAGAGGACTGAATTCAAAGTGAAAGAAATGATGCAGCAGGCTAGTCCATTTTGCTGAAATTTAATTGCAGCAACTCAAAATGGTACTCAGTAGTTTGTATGGCCCCCACATGCTTGAATGCATGCCTGACAATGTCAGGACATGCTCCTAATGAGATGACGGATGGTGTCCTGGGCTATTTCCTCCTAGATCTGGACCAGGGCATCACTGAGCTCCTGGACAGTCTGAGGTGCAACCTGGCAGCGTCAGATGGATGGAAACATGATATCCCAGAGGTGTTCTATTGGATTTAGGTCAGGTGAACATGAGGGCCATTTAATGGTATTAATTCCTTCATCCTCCAGGAACTGCCTGCATACTTTTGCCACATGAGGCTGGGCATTGTTGTGCACCAGAACGAACCCAGGACCCAATGCACCAGCGTAGTTTCTGACAATGGGTTGAAGGATTTAATTCCAATACCTAATTCCAGTCAGGGTGCCATTGTATAGCTTGTAGAGGTCTGTATGTAACTCCATGGATATACCTCCCCAGACACATTTGTCACATGTTGTCATGGTGAACCTGCTCTCATCTGTGAAAAGCACAGGGCACCAGTGGTGGACCTGTCAATTCTGTTGTTCAATGGTAAATGCCAGTCGAGCTCTATGGTGCCAGGCAGTGAGCCCTGGGCCCACTAGAGGACATTGGGCCCTCAGGCCACCCTCATGAAGTCTGTTTCTGATTGTTTAGTCAGAGACATTCACCCCAGTTGCCTGCAGGAGGTCATTTTGTAGGGCTTTGGCAGTGCTCATCCTGCTCCTGCTTGCACAAAGGAGCAGATACTGGTCCTGCTGATGGGTTAAGGACCTTCTACGGCCCTGTCCAGCTCTCCTAGAGTAACTGCTTGTTACTCCTAGAGTAACTGCTTGTCTCCTGGAATCTCCTCCATGCTCTTGAGACTGTGCTGGGAGACCCAGCAAACCTTCTGGCAACCTCTGTAAGATCCAGGTATCGCCTCATGCTACCAGTAGTCTGGCGCACCTCTCTCGCTCCTTTATTCTTCTACTACAGAGTCCGGTTTACTCTAGAGAGTGCAAGCCTCATGACGGTGTCTACATTGCAGCTTTGTATATATATGTATACATATATATATATATATATATATATATATACATACCCCATCTATTTTAATCCAGTACTAATATGCAAAAAAAGTGAGCGCTACTAATAGAATAATCAAGTAAGCAGCTAATAGCACTAAAGATGATCACAACCACCTTCGGTATAAATAAAATAAGCAAAGTGCAGCGCTAAAAAACAATTTAAGAAGTTCGACCTCCAAAGTTCGATCGAAAATCGATCTAAACACACACATAAATGTTCATAGGATCAAGCGAATGATAAGTGAACACAGCTAAAATCGGATCCGGGAAATGGCAAGAATGCGCACTCACCGACCGCACATAGGAAATGCGCGTTTTTTTATGTATCCAATCAAACGAGTATCGATATCCCACAGGGAGAGATGTCCTCAAACGATCTGCTGGGCTAATATGGCCTCCTTAGTTTGGAATGGATCAATCACGGCACACGTCCCTTCCAGGTACAGGTATCCCTCCTCTGGATGATATGTAGCTGTGTCTTCTATCTGCACCGCATATGAGACCACAGATCCATAGCTATACAGAACAGTATAGCCATGGATCTGTGGTCTCATATGCGGTGCAGATAGACGACACAGCTACATATCATCCAGAGGAGGGATACCTGTACCTGGAAGGGACGTGTGCCGTGATTGATCCATTCCAAACTAAGGAGGCCATATTAGCCCAGCAGATCGTTTGAGGACATCTCTCCCTGTGGGATATCGATACTCGTTTGATTGGATACATAAAAAAATGCGCATTTCCTATGTGCGGTCGTTGAGTGCGCATTCTTGCCATTTCCCGGATCCGATTTTAGCTGTGTTCACTTATCATTCGCTTGATCCTATGAACATTTATGTGTGTGTTTAGATCGATTTTCGATTGAACTTTGGAGGTCGAACTTCTTAAATTGTTTTTTAGCGCTGCACTTTGCTTATTTTATTTAATCCAGGACTGTTTGTACCACAAGCCCCTTTCCCCCCTCCTCCCCCTCCCCCCTCCCTCCTTTTATCATTAAGACTTTTTGAGTGAACGTTATACCCACCACGAGCTCTCTTGCGCCAATTACATTTTCGTTCAGTAGTGACACTTACCCTAGCCAAAAGCAAAACTAGTGAAAAACATTCAGAAAAGATGAGTAGGGAAAGAAATGTCAGTAGCCTCCACCTGTAAAACCATTCCTGTTTTGGGAGTTGTCTCACCAAAGCAGCTGAAACTGGTTAACAACCCCATCTGCTACTTAACTGACCATATCAATATCCAAGGAATTTAATTGACTTGATGCTGTGTAAATTAGAGAGCAATTTTAGTGTCAAATATCATGTTTAACTCTAAACTGGCAACCTGTAAAGCGTTTTAAAGCACCCTACTGGACCAAACATACTTCTGGTGGCATCCATCAGCACAAAAAAACTGGTCAACTCTAGAAACCCACATATTCCACCCCACCACACCACAATCATACCTTTTTCTCTCATCCACTGATAAAAACCCCCCACCAAGTACACACCCCTGTATCAAGGCCTCGATTGACGCCTGGTTAAACCTGTTATCCCTCCCCCTACCTAAATCCAACAAGATCCACATCCCTCTCAAAGCTCTTGCCACTCTAATCCCGGACCATGATTTACATATCTGGGGACAACTAGATATTCCCCTCATCTCAGATCTTTATGATAACCAAACCTTAGCCTCTTTCCATCAACTTCAAAGAAAATTTCTGTTATCATCCTAAGACAAATTTACATATCTCCGAATTTCTCATTGCCTAAAATCCAACAGTCTCCCATATTCTACTACACTCCCTACTCCAGCATTTCAATTCTTAAATAGACCCAAATACCCTGGTAAAGGAATATAATTATTCTACTCGCTTATCCTAGCGGCTAAACACTCCTTTAGAACGACATCATTAACCAACTAAGAAACCCTCTTTTCCCAAAAGCTCTCAGACCAATCTTGGCAGAAAGCTTTTACCATCACCTATAAAGCCTCTCGGTGTGCTACTCACTGGGAATAGTACATTAAACTACTCCACCAATGGTGCCTAACCCCATTTAAATTATCCAGAATATACCCGACAAACTCCTCATAATGCTGGAGACTATGCGGAGAAACAGGATCCCTATTAGACATTATATGGTCATGTAAACCTATAAGAGCATTTTGGAATAGTATATTCAATCTAATCTCTGAAATCTCAGGGTCTATGATTGCCCCTAACTCAGAACTAGCGATTTTCCATATAGGTATTGACAGATTTTCCCCAGAACTCCGCAATATCATAATATACCTCCTATAAGCAGCAAAAAATAATATAACTGGCCTTTGGAAAACCTCGGACTCCCCATCTCTAACGAGAGTGATCACCAATCTTAATTTTCAATGTGACATGGAGAGAAGATTTTCTATATCACAAATTCTATCAATCCTGGCACCTATGGGCACTGCACCTGAAATGCACAGTTGAAGTTTGATGGCTCTTACCTTTTTTGGAATGCACAATTAAATAGGAAAATTAAACTTTTTCATCTGACTGGCATTTTATAATGTTATGAATCTACAAGTAATATTTATCCCTTCCCCCCTACCCCCTTCCTCTCCCCTCTTTCCCCTCCCCGCCCATATCCATTCCCCCCTCCCCCTCCTCATTCCCTCCCCCTCACCCTGCGGTTCATATTGTACAATTTAGAAGCAAATATATATAGCTTACTCCAACTTGAATACCTCTATACTATTCTGAACCTTTGGATGTCCTGGTTCTTTTTTTTTATGTTTCCCCTGTTAATTAAAAAATTAATAAAAATAAGTTGAATATAAAAAAGGGTCACCCCTTACTAATTACTATCGCTTACTAACGTTACTAATCCCACAAGGATTTGGAATAAGTGAGTCCTTTACATTGTGTTTATAGTCAACATTTAAAATCATATATTTATTTCCACATTGTACAATACTCCTATTAAATAAAGTTCCCACACATTTTTTCCCTGAATTCTGTAAAACATATGCCCTGCTTGTTTTACACATTATTCGGACCCTGCCTTCTGAGGAGTTTCAGTAGACATGGTCAGTCCAGGATTCACTGCTTGCAGGCAGGAAGGTACCATGGGAATTGTAATACTTAGAAATCAAATTTAAACCATAGGAATGATCAGAAGGGAAGCTGCAAAGGCAAAGCATGCAGAGATTCCAGGAAATTGTGGAAGGTGATGGCCATCAGACAAGGAACAATTCCAATATAAAAGATGATTTTTTTAATTAAGCTTTTATTGGATTGTCAATAATAACTAAGGTTTGTATTGCTATTACAATTCTCATATTATGAAATGAAAGTGTATGCTGTGAATATATATCCCCTTTAATTATAATGCAATAAAGAATACAATAAAAAAAACTTTCACAAATGTCCCACAGTGCTCATGCCCATATTTGGTCATGATATGACCTTGGATCTCCAGCACTGTGTTCACTGTCATTTAGCTATGTGAGTATGGCAGGTACACATAATCTTGCATCAGGTCATTGTGAATGGTGATAGATTTACATCACTGGATGACATGATTAGCAACTGATTTGTGATATCATTAAAGGGGGGGGAGGAGTCTTTGCCAACCCCCTTTGCAAGGTACCTTCCCAAATGTTGAAAGGCAGGTGGTCAGGTGTGGTAAAGGGAGGCGGCTACATGCTTGCTGTGTGTTTTTTTTTCTGTCCTACCACTTTTAGAGAACTACATTGCACTGCTCCTTTAGGCATCTCTCAAGCATAATTTTACAGGATTTGTATTTTTAAAATGTTGAGCTCTAACCACATTACTGCCACCGCCGTAAGACTTGGGTTGGTAGCCGAGTTGGTAGCCAAGTTGGTAGCCATGGGGGTTATACATACACTTCACAAGCCAACTGTTGGATTTCAAAGTAAGTGATCTAAAGGCTGTAAAGCCACTGGATCTTTTCCTGTGACCTCTCGATCACACCTCCCACATGCTACCAGGCTCTGCTGTCCCACCTGTGAGCCTGGGACCCACATGACAGATGTTGCCAGGTGGAGGGGAGGGAGACCATCCATTCACCAAAGGGGAATATTCATTTTCTGATCTCCCGAGCTAGAGTGAACCCAAAAGTGAAGTGTAAAACATTACTTATGGTTTCTGGTGACACATTGCTTGGCCCATGTGGTCAAGGAAGAAGCTAATATCTGAACCCCATTAGTTTCAATGGAAGGCAGGTCAGATATGAGAGGGATAAAGGACCTTTGATTTCTCAAAGAAAATCTATCTGTAAAATATTATATCACATAAGGGACTTTTTGTCCCTTATATGATATGAAAACAGTGTTAATGAAAAAAAAATCAAGAAATAAATTTACATGCAAACCCCACATGCATGCACATGCGAACATAAATGCACCCATTTGGGTTCCTACATACACTAAATCTCATTGTTTATGAATGGACAATATATTGCAGTTTTGTGCCCTAAAATTTACTTTTATGCATTTTCTCTGAAATGTTGCACTTGATAAACTGTTGCACACATATATTGTAACTTAAAAAATTAAAACTAGTACTATATTATTCTATAGGATAATAACTTTCAGAAAATATATAATGTATGGGGGGTTTAATCAGTCTTCAGCTTCAGACCTAACATTAGTTTTTAACCATCTGTGAAAACCCCCCACAAAAATGGCTCTGGCAGCAAAACGGTTAAGCTACATGAAAGACCCTCTCCTTGCTTTTTTATTTTTTGTACTGGTGCATGTGCCTCATGGAAAGCTACTGCTGCCCATTTTTAAAAATATTAGTTCTGAAAAACGTCCATGAAAAAAAAAAAGCTAGTTTGGCCTCTCATAGACTTCAAACATTATGTTCACCATTAGGTTCAGGGTTTGCCATACTCAGATAAAACACAACCTGGGAGGATTTGTTCATCTCTAAATGTCCATTGACCTCCAAGTATTGACCTCTGGGGTAGCCACCTACTCTGCTTGACACTGTTGTTGCCTATCTGGATGAATGTTTTTCTTGATCTCATACTATCTTCTTTGATTTAATTTCCACTCATTGGGCCAAAAAGGTAGCTACTAATAATACAAAGCAGGGCAGCAGTGTTTATTGAACCTGAACGCTGTGCTCAAAGTTTCCCTTAAAAGAAAATCAGTTAGTATTTTGTGTACTTTCAGTTTATCAAAGTGTTCATATGATATTATAATATATTGACCAGTGTTTCTTTCCTTACATAGCCAAAAAGCACAACTTTACTTTGAATTTCTAATATTATTATATATTGAATTAAAAAAATACTAATTTTCTTCACATAGCTAACAATCCATTTAGGTTATTCCATACTTTTTTTTAATTGCCATAAATTGCTAATGTTTTGTTGTTGTATCTTCCAGTGTCAGCTTTTATCATTACTTGAACTCGTTGATAGGCAAATTATAATTGTTTACCTAAATATGATAATGTGACTATAATTAGTTCAAAATTAACACACTTAATTTCATGTCAAGTTGATGTCACATGTTCCACTGTTAGCTCTTTTTTGGTGCTTCAAATTATTTTACTATTAATATTGCCTACAGTCAATATAAAAGTGTTAATGTAGGTTAATAAAAGCTGACTTTCATGTCTTCAAAATAAATCAAACAATGCACATGAAGCAACGTTGCAACCTAATGAAAGTTAGCCATTTAGATAATTGTTCAGGACACAGTACATAAATTAACCTAAATAAAGAAGGATAGTGTACTAGTTATAAATATGGAAAACTTGCACAGCCACACCAGTCTTATATGTAACAGCAGCTACAAGGGAGAAAAACCTCATCTGATGTCATGAGGGGGGGCTCAGGGGGTGAAAGAAACTGGCAATTAACAACATGCTACATGTTACATCTTAATTAAGAGTGTAACATGTACCATTTTGCTAGAAACGAACTTAGCCTTTGATGATCTATACTGACTACAATATGCAGTCAATCTTAGGGCTTAAAATTAACTTTAGATCTTGTACTAAAATCATTAAGTATCCTAAAAGTGGCAAGATATATATATAAAAAAAGTATCAAAACACCAAATTTAGTAAGTATATTTTTACTTGCTTGCCCTTTCAGGGCTTCCTGTTTCAGTATAAAAGTTAAGTTGGTGGATGACATGGATTGCTGTCTTTCTGTTTCTGATGCTTACTTTTTGATGTATGCATTTGAATGCCTATTCACATATAACTAAATGGAAAACTGGATACCCTTCAGTTGGCACAGATAATAGTCAAGGTGAATAACATTTGCATAGATGAAAGACCAACATCAATATTAATAGATCTTTGAGATCACATACACTTCATGCCTATAAAGCGCACATGACTGCCAACATTCTTCCCTCCTTTAATTTGTTTGTACAGTTTCC
Organism: Staurois parvus; assembly: GCF_062004578.1. Taxonomy (NCBI): domain Eukaryota; kingdom Metazoa; phylum Chordata; class Amphibia; order Anura; family Ranidae; genus Staurois; species Staurois parvus. Next base: position 12,142,738 of record NW_028317876.1, read on the forward strand.
GATCTACAGAATAAAAACTTTAACCTTGGAAACTTCAGGAAAGTAAGTTTTTAAAATTTTAAAGTCTTATCCATGAAATTTTATATCGCCTTTCTTAAAACTTCAAGATGACAAGTAACCCATAGACTAACGTTGAATAGTTCACAGCAGTTTTGCTGATTCACATATAATATTCTGCTGCTCACTGTTTGATGGTACAAGTTGTAATTATGATGAACATGTACATGGAACATGATGATGATGATGATGTTTACAGAGACATAGAGGTGTAATTATATAGAAGTCAGCCTAAAAGTAATACAGTAGTTGTAAATTTCACTAACAGGTTCTGTTAGCTTTTCAAATCCTATTTAATTTAAGTACTGCAAAAAGAAAAACATTCCCAAGACAATAATTAAAAAACAGTTGGCTGATATTTATCAGTAAACAGGAAACATACATCATGGCCCAATGATGCAAAGAACACAGATAAGCTACATTTACAAGCATGTATATTGCTATATTGTACTTGAAAGTACACTTCTCCATTAGGACCTCAATTCATTACATGTTTCCCCCAATGCATGAAGCAAATCAAGAGGTGAGGTCCTTTTGGGGATATGTACTTTTAAGTACAGTAAAACCTTATACTTGCTGGAGGATGGAGTGTGGCTGTATTCTTTGCATTGTTTGATCATGTAAAGCAGGAGCTGGAATAAGCCCCTTGATAGTCTGCCATAGCACCTGACAGTCAGAAGCAATTTTTTTTTTGCACATACTGTAAGGCTTCATGTACACGAGCAGCTCCTAAACTCGAGTTTAGGAGCTTTTGGCATTATTTTGCCAAAGCTCCTAAACTCAACTCCATGTACACATAGGCTTTTAGCAGAGTTTAGGAGCTGCCGCGTTTAGGTTAGGTTAAACCTTCCTCTCCTGAACGTGGAAGAATCGCGGTACCACGTTTTTACTGCAAATTGCATTTTTCCACAGCCGGTGGTCAGGGTAGGCTCGTGTACATTAAGCCTAATAAAGTCACGGTCCAAACTGTTAGTTCTTATATACCAATAATTTACACATCAAGAAGTATGCAAATATAAGATTCCTAATTTGGGAATTAAAAGTGCTCTCAAAAAAGAGATATTTTAGATATACTGAAGCTTGATAGGTTGAGTCAGCTCCAGGATTCTTAAATGTCTTGAATATTTAAACAATGAGTTTTCCCTGTCATAACTGCAACTCTGCCTTTCACTAGGAAGTTTTAAGAGTTACAGCCTTTTGTGTGTTCCAGTTCCATTCTGCATAATATAAAATAAACAGAAAACCTATGTGTATATGTATGAATCCTTCATAAAGGCAACAGCAGGTGTCCAGATCTAGGAACTCAAACATACATATGTCACCAATAGAGACCCGAATGGACAAACATTCTAAGTTTTGAAAAAAGAAAGAAAAAGTAAAGAAAATATCGCATTTGTCATGTACAATTTCCCAACAAGAAAAATATACAGTAAGTAAAATTTTAGAACACTGAAAAAGGTAAATCAGCTGTTTAGTTTTTCCTGGTAAGAATTAAACTTGCTTGGTAAATATGGGTATATACTCTTCTTTTCATGCTCCGGTTTTCATATACAGTATAATCTTCTACATGACAAGTGCAAAAGAAAGCAGCAAACATGACTTTTGCAAGTCTTGTCCTTATCAGAGTTTTAGTTTAGTAACCCTAAAAGTATTAAAATTAATGTTAGGCTTAGTTCAGGAAGCTTAGCACATAAATAAGGATGTGTATTTTCAGCCATCTGGATGTAATCTTGAAAATAGCTAACTTTTGAAATAATAGATGCTTATCCCAGTGTTTTAGCTTTGTAAATTTAACCTATTAGCAGAAATTAACCCTTTCATTGCTGCACGTTTGACCTCAGGTGGCCAAACCTTCTTTGTAATATTTCTCTTTTTCACTTACAGCTTCAGGTTTTGTGAGACTCCTAAACCATGCATTTTCTAAAAGTACAGGACAAGTAGAATGATGGGGCCCCATCATTAGTGTCAGTGTGTGAGGAATAGTGCCCCATCATTAGTCAGTGGGAGGAATAGTGCCCCATCATTGGTGTCAGTGGGAAGAATCGTGCCCCATCATTGGTGTCAGTGGGAGGAATAGTGTCCCATCATTAGTGTCAGTGGGAGGAATAGTGTCCCATCATTGGTGTCAGTGGGAGGAATAGTGCTCCATCATTGGTGTCAGTGGGAGGAATAGTGGCCCATCATTGGTATCAGTGGGAGGAATAGCACCCCATCATTGGTGTCAGTGGGAGGAATAGCGCCCCATCATTGGTGTCAGTGGGAGGAATAGCGCCCCATCATTGGTGTCAGTGGGAGGAATAGCGCCCCATCATTGGTATCAGTGGCAGGAATTGCGCCCCATCATTGGTGTCAGTGGGAGGAATAGCGCCCCATCATTGGTATCAGTGGGAGGAATTGCGCCCCATCATTGGTGTCAGTGGGAGGAATTGCGCCCCATCATTGGTATCAGTGGGGAGAATAGTGCCCCATCATTGGTGTCAGTGGGGAGGAGGAATAGTGCCCCATCGTTGGTATCAGTGGGGAGGAGGAATAGTGCCCCATCGTTGGTATCAGTGGGGAGGAGGAATAGTGCCCCATCGTTGGTATCAGTGGGAGAATAGTGCCCCATCTTTGGTTTCAGTGGGAGGAATAGTGCCCCATCGTTGGTGTCAGTGGGAGGAATTGTGCCCCATCATTGGTATCAGTGGGGAGAATAGTGCCCCATCGTTGGTATCAGTGGGAGGAATAGTGCCCCATCGTTGGTGTCAGTGGGGGAGGAATAGTGCCCCATCATTGGTATCAGGGGGAGGAATAGTGCCCCATCATTGGTATCAGTGGGGAGAATAGTGCCCCATCATTGGTGTCAGTCGGGAGGAGGAATAGTGCCCCATCATTGGTATCAGTGGGGAGAACAGTGCCTCATCGTTGGTGTCAGTGTGGAGGAGGAATAGTGCCCCATCATTAGTGTCAGTGGGGGAGAAGAGCGGCTGCTCCTTCTTCCAGTTCGGCCGCTCAATTTTCGCAGGGCCGCTCGGCTCCGCCTCCTCGCCGGTGATTGGTCGCCTGTGTGCCTTTCCAGTGCTGGCGCCCAATCACCGGTGAGGAGGCGGAGCCGAGCGGCCGCGTGACCATCGAGCGGCCGAACTGAAAGAAGGAGCAGCCGCGCTGCCTGGACCGGATCGTCGTGGGACCGGAGCCAGGTAAGGTACAGCAGCCCCTCTGCCCACCCCTGCACTTAGTGTCCGTTGGAGGAGGAGAGGGGGTGGCGCCGCGCCACCCCTCGAAAAAGTGCCGCCCTGACACCGGCTCGCACCGGCGTATAAGACGACCCCCGACTTTTCAGAAGATTTTCAGGGGTTGAAAAGTCGTCTTATACGCCGGAAAATACGGTATATGTAAAGTGCTGTGTAAATTGACAGTGCTATATAAGTACCTGAAATAAATAAATGTGTAAAAATGGTCATGTGCAAAAAAAGAGAAGAATCTCTTCTTATGCAAAAATGGTTTTTAACCAATTCAATACCGGGCAATTTTACGCCTTCCTGCCCAGGCCATTTTTCAGGTTTCTGCGCTCTTACACTTTGAATGACAATTGCGCAGTCATACAACATTGTACCCAAACTAAAATTTTATCATTTTCTTCACACAACTAGAGCTTTCTTTTGGTGGTATTTAATCATCGCTGCGGTTTTTATTTTTTCTAAATTAACAAAAAAAGACCAAAAATTTTGAAAAAAAAAAAAGTTTTTCTTTGTTTCTGTTATAAAAGTTTGCAAATAAATAATTGTTCTTCATAAATTTAGGCCGAGATGTATTCTGCTACATGTCTTTGGTGAAAATAACCCAAATTAGGATGTATTTTTTAGTTTGTAGGAAGGTTATAGTGTTCACAAACTATGGTATAGATGTGAATATTGATCAACCCTGAAGTACTGACAGCCAATCTAATTTCTTGAGGTCCAAGAATGTCAGAACAGTACAGATATCCCCCAAATGACCCCTTTTTTCAAAGTAGACAGTCCGACGTACTTCATAAGAGGCATGGCGAGTTTTTTGAAGTTGTATTTTTTTTGTCATAATTTTTCGGAAAATGAAAAAATAAAAAAAAATATTTTCACTATTTTTTTTTTACATACTGTCACTAGTGCAGTACAGCATCATCATATAACTGGCATGGCGGTGATCAGGGACACTGACTAGTGACAGTGTGAAAAAAAAATGTATATATTTTTTTCATTTAAAATGTTTTATTACATTTTTTTCTTTTTTTTTAAGATTTATTTTTCATATTTCACTATGTCCAAAGTAGTACAATGTTACCATAGTAACATTGTACTACTTTGGGGAAGTGATCAGTATTTTTTTTTTTTTTTACACAATTTGCTTATAGCAAAGAATTACTTTTCTATAAGAAAGCATTTACCTGAATGACATCGATTCATTCAGGGTTTTTTTTTTTTTTTTTGTGCTTAGCTGTGATTTGGCCACAGCTAATCACATGACATGTGCATGTGATTAGCTGTGACCATTCACAGCTAGACACTAGTATAAAATGGATGGCATGAATGAAGCCATCCATTGTATACAACTGTCATGTGATCTGCGGTGATTGGTCACCGCAGGTCACATGGTACCAGCAACGGGGGCCGGTACTCAGATCTGTCATCGGCCGTGTCCGAGGTACACGGCCGGTGACAGATCGTGCAGCTGTGCGGCTCTGCAAGCGCACGAACTGTGTATGTACGGGAGGACGCCATATGGCGGCCTCCCGGAAAGCTAGTACATTTTTCCGGACGCCATTCGGCCATAGTCCGGGCGTCAAATGCTTAAATAAAAGTTGCAGCCCACACACTATAAAGGGTGTTTTACCAGCAAACCTTTGCCAGTGTGTTTGGAGTTTAAAAGAGAAGTTTGAGGTTTACAGAAAGACCCCAAAACACTCACCTAGGTGCATGCACTATTGATCCGACTGCTGATCACTCAGTTCTCCCATCGATCTGAGCAGAGAGTGGTGACTTTCAGATAAACTGCACTCATGTGATCCAAAGTAGAACTATAGCCAAATAAGCGTTGATCATACCTCTATGAGGGACAGCTGATATTACTTTTAGGAAGAGAGAGCTGGTTAGTGTAGTGAGCTGCTTTGTGCTTTACGGTTTTTAGTGCTATATAGTTATTTACTCTGTGCTGTATATTTGCTACTGATAGACGTGAATTGCAGTTGTGTAGCTAGGGAGAGTGGAGCATAAGTCCATTTGCTTTCACTGTGATTTCCTAACATTCAACGGTACTTTTTTTTTAACTACGTTTTTTGTGTGTTTGTCTGCAGCAGGTTATGTTACTGTGTTTCTGCTGTCACATGTTTTTGGTATTTGTGGCTTTCTTTTTGCTTTACTTTAAAGTTTTCTTTTTAAATAAATACATTTATTTTGCTTGTAGTGTTTTGTGTGGATGTTTGTGGTTGGCTTTTTCACATTCTGTGTTTCAGCTTCATTTTATTTTTATTTTATTTTGCTAATGCCTTTAATTTATTTTATTTTTTATGGGGTTAGCAGAAGCAACAATAACTTGAATCTGTTGGAATCATCACAACAGTTGCCTCTTGTTTGCAGCAGAGCACTGCACATTATTGAGGTGATCATTCATCCACAAAGTACCACAGATTACAGTGCATAGAAGCACCACATTTTACAGTGCACCCAAGCACCACTTTCCCCATACAACTCTTCTAATACCTGCATAAAAGTAGAGAATAAGTCCTACATCATCATCATACTTGTAGACCTACAAGGAGAGACAGAAGTTCTCACGCAACAGTGAGGGAGCAAGCAGCTACTGTGGCCACAGGCCAATGTGGAGGTCTTGGTGTGGTGTATCATCTGCAGGCACAGCATGGTTTCCTTTTTTTCAGGTGCTGAGCATGCTGTACAGCCAGAGCACTTGCCCACCAGGTGGAACTTGACTGCAGTGAATGTACATGCAACAGAGATTCATCAACGTTCGCCTGTGAGAGTATGCCATGAAGACAGATTTAGAGGAGCTGGGATTTTTTTACCCATTGAATTGGCTGCTGATACAATATACATGCACTGTATTGTCACCATTTACTAAGGTGACAAGAATGGTGAGCCATGATGATACATGCATTAGCAACACTGTACCAGTTGTTTTCCTGCTGGAGCACGCACTGCATGGCATCATGGACAGGGCCCTTGAAGCAGAGTAAAAGGAGGAAAAGGAGGACTTCCTTGCACCTCAGGACCTGCTCTATAAAAATGATGTCCCTGTAAGGCCACAGGAGGCACATACAGAGGACGAAAAGAACAGTTGTCATGGAGACATTGAAGCTGAAGTTGACATTTCACAGTCATTCAGTGGTGGGTTCAATGCCATTGTATACACAAACCACACAGTCACTCCCAGCACTCAGGGATCCACCACAGTTTAATGGCACTTAGCTCTAAAGAAGGCTCCTATCGGTAGTGGCTGCATCACATGATGGATGATTATCTGTGGGCAAGAGCATATGTACAGACCCTCCAAATGGATGACCCTCTGGGCTATTGTGTCACAAAGGTAGACCACTGGACAGAGTTTGCCTAGTATGTAACTGAGCTGGTGGGCTGCACTGTAGCCAGCGTGCTCTCTGAACATACATTTAGTGCAGTGGGGGGTTTTGTGACAAACAAATGAGTGCATCTGTCCACAGAAATTGTTGACCAGCTGATAATTGTGGAAATTAACTAGTCTTGGATCAGCAGCAGCTACCATAATCATGATGGTTAAATATTTGGGGGATTATGTCACCCTCTTGTTTTGATTTTGTTTTTTTCCTGCATCTAAAACTGCTACTTTCATCACTGCAGCCAGAAAAATTATCTCACATGCTGCCACCCAATGTTTATATCTAGTCCCTATGAGCACCCCTCCTGCCACTGTTTTAGGCCTGATACCATTACCATCTAGAAATGAGGAAAAAGATACAATTCTAATAGTTATTTTAATGCAGCCCCTCCCATTTTTAGCAGTTGTTCCACAGTTGCAAATTCTGTGAATTTTGATTAAATGGGCAATCCTATGCTCTGAAGGATTTTATCTGTGGCATGACAGTGTTTGGGCCCCACTAACAACCAAAACTCAATTTTTACAGCTAGTTGCCGATATAAGAATGTTTGTTTAACCGCTTTCCCGCCTCCCTGTAGTTGAATTACTGCTACAGGGCAGCAGGGCTGTTGAAAATCACGTATAGAATCCTTCAGTCCCGCTATAAGTCACTGATCGCTACCATTACTAGTATAAGAAACAAAAACAAAAATTCCAGTATATATACCTCCATTTGTAAACGCTATAACTTTCACGTAAACCAATTAATTTACATGTATTGGGATTTTTTTTAGCAAAGGTATGTAGCAGAATGCATTTTGGCCAAATTTATGAAGAAATTTGATTTTTGAATTTTGTTTTACTAGATATGTTTTATAGCGATAATCAAAAAAGTTTTTTCAAAATTGACGGTCTTTTTTTGTTTAAAGTGCAAAAAATTAAAACTGCACAATTGACCAAATACCACCAAAAGAAAGCTATATTTGTGGGGGAAAAAGAACATAAATTTCATTTATGTACAGCATTGCATGACCGCGCAATTGTCAGTAAAAGTAACACAGCACCGTATAACAAATAATGGCCTGATCAGGAAAGGGGGTAAATCCTCTGGAGGGCAAGGTCTGTGTTCTGCAGGTATTTTGCTGTGGGAATATAATATTTGGGAAGAATAAACTCCAAAAACCCATTTTATTCATCTGTATAATTGTTGCAGTTATAGTGAATGTTTGTTAAAGCAGGGTTCATCTCACACCTTGCAGGGATTTTTATATAGAGTTACAGTGGTAAGGCAACACCAACCTAAAGCTCAATATTTTTGGGCTGTGTGATGATAGCAAAAAACATACAATATTTGGTCAGGGTTCATCCTCTCCTTTGCAAGAATTTTCAAGTTGGGTAATGGTGAAATTTTCAAGTTGGGTAAATCAGAGACACAGCTGGACACAGCTGATCACATGACATGGTAAAAGGACAATCACAGCAGCCTTTTACCACGTGATCAGCTGTGTCCAATCACAGCTGAGCACCATGTAAATACACTTGCCAGTTATCTGCAGTACTTTCCTCATGTTGTCACAGTGTGAGGAAAGTTCTGCCGATAACTGGCAATTATCAAAGCAGACATCTGCACTGATAATCAGGGCACTGATTATCAGTGCCCTGATTATCAGTGCAGCCCCAAAAGTGTCCAACAGTGCTACCCATCAATGCTGCCCATTGGTGCTCAACAGTGCTGCTCCTCAGAGATTGCCTTATTTTAACATTCTGCTAAAACTGTATGCATTAGTACTGTTTGGGCCTTGAAGAAGGGGGTACACCCTTAAAGCTTGCCCTGAAAAATTGTATTTTAGTGCAAATAAAAAAAGCATCATGGACAGTACTCAATAGTTTCTGTCACAAGTGCATTAATACAGCTACAATCACCTCGTACAATAAAGTGTAATTATTTTTAAGTATGTGGATTGTCTCATACTGTGCCTTAAAACCATTTTCTGTACAGATTTCTGGTCTGTGTTTTTTGTATGTATTATTGGATGTGGCACCTTGAAAGCTATGATTCTTTTTTTATGGTGTAATATGCTTGTTCTTTCTCTTTAACAAATAGCGGACAGTCTGAAAAGGTTTAGAAAAATATACAATAAATCTGAAAAATGCACCCTTGCTCACTCTATGAAAAAAGGCCCTTTTTGACAAATTTTAATCTCCTTTTCTCTCCCTCATAGATGTCAACCTGCACAATGAAGGCTTTGAAGTTGTGTTACAAAGATGTTTCCACCCTCAGTGTCTAAAAAAACAGCATTGGTTTCCTGGTGTAAAATACCGACCTGCACTAACCTTCCAAAATTGTGAACTGTCCATATTGACTTGTTGCTAAGTTGTATGCTTTATCTTTCCTCTCTATATAAAAAATGTTCTGTTTATTTCCTGTTGTTGAATTCCTGCTCAATCTCTCAGAAATTGCAGTCTGTTTAAATAGGCTGTCTAGCTTTGTTGAAAACCCATATGCGATTTCCATTATCAGTGTCCTAAAAAAGACACAAATTTATTTTTTCTTTAGCAATGATAAATGCCTGTTCAGGCTCCCAGAAATTGTAGTCAAACAGGCTAGCTGTGGAGCAAATCTGTATACTATTTCAATTGTCTGTGTCCAAAAAAGACACTTTTGTAACAGATATAACTGCCTGTTCATGTAAATTGAAGCCTGTCCATACAGGCCTAATATCGTCTGGAAAAAGTCACAAGAAGACACAAATTTTAAATTTCAATGTGAAATCTGATTTCTTTCTCTTAAAAAAAATGCAGCCTATATGACAAAGTTATAATAGGTGTCCTTCAAAATTAGAAAATAGCTCTAAACTTTCTCTTTTAACATCTGCTTGTTCACTGTCTCTGGAATTCTGCAATGCTGATATTAGCCAAAAGGCTTCAAGAAGTCTACATAAGGTCGCAGAAAAAAAGACACTGTGATTTGTTTATCCTAAATTAGATCTACATTGTGCAGCATGTGTGAGGAACGTGCTGTATTTTTTTTTTTTTTCCAAAAAGAAAGCCTTTATTAATACAAAACATAATGGTACAAGAGACATGTACAGGGTGCCTAAGCGAAATAGCAGGCACAATCTACAGCGACACAGCAGTAACTCAACCAAGAAAATACAGATAATGCACTGATACAAAACCCGAGTACAATAAGGATATGCTTACAGCAAACCGGAGCCAATATAGTATAGTATGGGGTGTAAATGCATCATAAAATAATATCCCCTGCGCTCGTGCTTCGTTATGTAGGGCTGTAGCGATAGGAAGAGTGGTCATAGCACCTGAGCGTAAGGTTCGGTCAAAAACATATGACGATGGGGAGAGTTACCAAACCGGGAAACGTTGCGGTAGGAGCCGTTGATGGAAGTGGGGAGAGTGAAAGAATGGCATGTCTAATGTTCCAGGTAGCATAGCAAAGCAAAAGGCGAGAAGAAAAGAGAAAGGAGAAAAGAAAGAAAGGGAGGTAGAAAGAAAAATGATGGGAACAGAAAGGGGAGGATGGGGGTGCAAAAAAAAAAAAAAAAAAAAAAAAAAAAAAATTAAATTAATAGTGGGGAGGGGGGGGGGGGGAACATATGGGGTGAGTAATGATAGCAATATCTGGGGTTAATCATGTATGGGGATAAGAATTGAGCCAACGCCAGAGTCGCATGGAAAGGGAGACATTATCGAAAAGAGTCATAGTGCCTACCACAGAAACTACTGTAAAGAAGTAACATCGGCAGGAAAGCTGGACCAAGTCAGACCTAGCGGTCCATAAGAGACCTGTATGTAGGAGTAGTTGTGAAATAGATCCAGCAGGCCCAGATGTGGGAAAATTTAGTGGGAGTGTCAAGGGCCGACGCAATCAGTTCCTCCATGTCTGCCATTTTACCCACACGGACAAGCCAATCACGAACCGAGGGGGGGCGAGAAGAGCCCCAAAGAACGGGAAGGCAGAGTCTGGCCGCGTTGACCATATGCATGGCCAAAGATCTATGATATTGTCCCCCCGGAAGGGAGGAATGATGGAGGAGAAACTGGGCCGGAGACAGATCCAGAGGCACGGTCGTCACCGAAACTACAATCCTATGAACCTCTTGCCAGAACGGTTGAATGCTCGGACAGGACCACCAGATGTGTAAAAATGATCCGTCCGCAGCCCCACACCTCCAACAGATATTGGGATAAGAAGGATTAAAATGAGCAATTCGTGAAGGGGTGCGATACCACCTCGATACCAATTTGTAACCGTTTTCCTGCGTTGAGACATTAAGGGAGCATTTATGAGAATATTTGAATACACGTGCCCAGTCGGAATCCGACAAATTTTCATCCAGATCTCTATGCCAGGCCTGACAAGAGGGTAGGGAGTTATAGGCCCTATTCTCAATTAAGAGGGGGTAAATTTCTGAAATCAAATGCTTACGCGGTTCTCCTCTCGAGCAAATATCCTCAAAAGGGGTAAGAGGGCGGGTCCAATCACGGAAAGGTTTATGCGAGAGCAGATAATGCCTTATTTGCAAATAAACCCAGAGAGGAAGATCGCGGGTACCCAAGCTTTCACGCAGTTCGTGGAGTGATTTCATCTGGCCTTCGTGGAGAAAGTGTTTGGCTAAAATTTGATCATGCGGCCAGTGTGCAGATAGAAAGTTCTTGTGCATTCCAGGGGGGAAGTCAGGGTTGAGTCGGATGGAAGTGAGACCGTTCGGAGACGCAGAAATAGATGATGATTTGCAGGTATAGCGGAAGGCTTTCAGGGTAGGGCCTATCAACGGGTGAGTGAGAAGAACCTGAGGCGTATGCTTCAGCGGCAGCCAAGGGATCGAAATCAGGGGTGCGAATGAGAAGGCATGTTCTAGCTGCACCCAATCTTTAGAAGCAGAATGGACGTGCCAGTCCACTACACGGCAGAGCTGACACGCCAAATAGTAACGGTGAAGGTCAGGAAGGCCAATACCACCGTCAAGTTTAGGGAGAATCAGTTGGGAATAAGCAATGCGCGGGCGTTTATGGTTCCAAAGGAACAGAGAACAGAGCCTCCTACAGGACGTGAAGAAAACAAGCGGTATGTGGATGGGCAGAGTTTGAAAGAGGTAGAGAAGGCGAGGAAGGATGTTCATTTTAATTATCGCAGCTCTTCCAAACCACGAAAAGCAAGGACGGTGCCATTTATTCAGATCCCCTTGGAGAGAACGAAGAGTGGGTAAAAAATTCTTAGCGTATAAATCGTCGGGGTTGCGGGTAAGCTTCACACCTAAATAAGAAAGTGAATCCCTTTCCCACTGAAACGGGAAACGCGACTCACAATCAGAAACCACTTCCGAAGGCAAGGTGACGTTGAGAGCGAAAGACTTAGAAAAGTTAATCTTGAAGTTCGACAAATAACGAAAAAATGCAAAATCCTTTAGTAAATTCGGCAGAGTAATATGCGGTTCTGCAAGGAAGAGAAGAATATCGTCCGCGTAGGCCGCAAGCTTATATTCCTTATCCGAGACCACAATTCCTTTGATGTCGGGGTTAGAGCGCAACTTCCGTAGAAGGGGCTCCAAGGAAAGGACGAACAAGAGTGGAGAGAGGGGGCAACCCTGACGCGTGCCGTTGCCCAAAGAGAAAGAGTTTGACAGATGTCCATTGACCCGGACACGCGCAGTAGGGCCTGAATACAGGGACATTATGAAATTGAGCATCTTCTCACCCAGACCCAATTGCACCAAAGACTCCTTCAGATAGTCCCAGGCGATCCTATCAAAGGCCTTCTCCGCATCCAGGGAAAGGAAGAAACCGGGAAAGGTAGATTTACAGAGCCAATGTTGGAGGTTGAGGGCCTTAATGGTATTATCCCTGGCCTCCCTACCCGGGATAAATCCAACTTGATCCAAATGGATCAAGGAGGGGAGCAGAGGAAGAAGTCGATTGGCAAGGATTTTCGCAAAGAGTTTAATGTCAACATTCAGCAGGGAGATGGGTCTATAATTAGAAACTTGTGTGGCATCCTTGTCACCTTTAGGAATAACTGTGATATGGGCTTCCAGAAGGCGATTTTGAGGTTGGGGGTCTTGCGAGAAAGTGTTGAATGCCGATAGGAAAGGGGTACCCAGGATGTCAAGGAAAGATTTATAATAGGCCGCCGAGAAGCCGTCCGGGCCCGGACTCTTACCCGGTTTCATCCGTTGCAGAGCACACTGCAACTCATTCAATGTCAGGTCTGTGTCCAGCGAAGCAGCCAAGTCCTCCGGGAGGGCCGCCGGGCCGTGAAGGCGGAGAAACTCGGAAATCAGGGAGGCCCTAGAGTTGTCAGTGGGCAGAGGAGGGTGTTCCGGAGGAAGATTATATAAGGAAGTGTAAAAGTGTTCGAAGTGGGTGGCAATGTCAGGGTTAGAAGTAGCTATAGTGCCATCAGAACCCCTGATTCTGTGCACCGTCATGCTGGATCTTTTCTCACGGAGAGCTCTGGCGAGAAACTTCCCACTCTTATTAGCAAATTCATAATACAGCTTTTGTGAAAGGATGAACCGTTTCTTAACCACCTTGCCCAGTTCAGTAAGAAGTTGTGAGCGTAGACTCGTTAGTTCAGATAAGGTCGACGCAGCCAGAGACCGTTTATGCGCCCTCTCTAGGGAGTGTATCCTGCCCGTGAGGAATTTCAAATGTTCTTGTCTATCTCTTTTGCGCTTCGTCGCTGCTGCAATGAGAAAGCCACGGATAACACACTTGTGGGCTTCCCACAGCGTGAGGGGGGAGATATCCGGAGAGGAATTTAGGGAAAAGTATTCCGACAGATTGGAGCGTATCTCCTGTAAAATAGCGGAATCTGTCAGAAGGGAAGCATCCAGGCGCCAGAATTTCGAGCCAATAAACACATCAGGGAATCGCAAGGTCATGGTGATGGGGTGATGGTCGGAAAGAACCATTGGTTCTATCGAAGCAGCATGGAGGAGTGGAAGATCCGATTGCGACAGGAAGAAATAATCTATCCTGGAATATTTATTATGGGGAGCTGAGTAAAATGTGTAATCTTTCACAGAAGGGTGAAGGGTTCTCCAGGAGTCATGCAATTGTAGATGTTGTAATTGTGTACGTATGTGTGTAAGGTCCTTGAACGGCAGAAAGGAGCTGCCTGAAGAGGAGTCTAACAGTGGGCATAGTGGAATATTCAAGTCGCCCCCGAAAATCAACATTCCGGATTGGAACCCAGCCAGGGCGGTGGTAATTGAGCGCATGAAAGTAACCTGCTTGGTGTTAGGAGCATAGACATTGGCCAGTGTAACAGGTCGCTTAGCACAAAAACCCTTTACAAACAGGTATCTACCTTCTGGATCAACAAGGGAGTCCGTCACCGAGAAAGGACAATGTCTAGCGAGTAAAATGGCAACACCCTTTGATTTGGCTAGCGGGTTAGCAGCATGGAGAACCGTAGGGAAATGGAAATCAAAAAGTTTGGGGATAGAGTCCTGGCGAAAGTGCGTCTCTTGGAGGAAGACTACATCCGCTTTTTGTTTGCGCACGTAAGAGAGCAACATGGAACGCTTCTCGGGCACGTTCAGGCCCTTGGCATTGAGTGATAGGCATTTCAAGGACAATGGTCCTGAGACTGAGGTGGAGGCCGACATGATAACCCGTCAGTAAATTGCACTAGGGATGAGGGGAAAGGGAAGAAGGGAGATAAAAAAAAAAAAAAAAAAAAAAAAAAAAATAAAAAAAGGGGGGGGGGGGGGGAGGGAGAGTATAAGAAGAAAAAGTGGAAAAGGTAAACGGCTTGAGGAAGAGACCCGCTGTTCCTTATAAGAAGAAAAGGAGAAGAAAACTAGGAGAGAAAGTATGAAGGCGGTGGAAAGAGAAAGAACAGAAAGAGAAGCAAGAAAGAAAAATAAACGATATAGTAAAACGCGCCGTATAGACGATCAGTAGGAGCTCACAGAGCCCACTGTGTGGGGAACGAGGAGGACGCCGAGACGAGAATTAACGCCACCGCCGGCCGGTGGTCACGCCAAAATATGTAAGCAAGTGAGAAGTTATGTGATGAGGAGGGAGGAGTTCGATAGCGACATAAGGTTTAAGATGTTCTAGAGAAAACACGCGTAGGAAGGGACTCATACCAACTCCATGAAGTGGCAAATTGTAAGCCATGTAGGGGGCACTAAAGCGCAGGCTGTGACAGAAAAAAAAAAATTCCTGAGAGGTGTAAATCAGGTGAAAATCCGTCCCCACGCTATCCAAGCCCGGATGTCCGGTTAACTCTAGGACACATATATAAGAGAAGGGTTGGAGAAAGTGGAGACGGTCGCAAGGCCTAAAACGAGGGAAGACAAATGTGGGAGGGTGGAGGGCCAAGACGGATATTGCAAGCATTTCCTGAACAAAAAAACAAAGTTATCAACGGATTAGCAGAGGCAAAACAAACAAAAATCAAGACAATAACAATGAGAAACACAATGGAACCCCAAATGGTTAACAAATACAGGCTAAACATCCCAGGATCAGCACCAACGAAGCCGATACTAAACAAAGCACTGACCCTATACTGCGAGTATATATAAGTAGTACAATCAGTGACCCCAGCATCACAAAAGGGACGAGCATCACCTCCCCCCACAACCGCACCATCACCAAGATCCTCAGAGCAAAGGGGAAATGAACCTCTAGGGAGCCCCGCCCATGCTATTATCCCTAGAAGCCGTTTGACAGCAAGAGCAGGAAACAAGAATAACCCAATGAGAAGAAGGCAAGGCCAGGCGGGACAACCCCAAAGGAAGCAGGGAAGGGGATGCTCGTCCATCTAACCATAGGCAAGAAGCAGTAACCCCAGGAGCCACCCCACCACAACCATCCCCAAACCCACCCCCCATCCCGACATCAGCCCACCTCCACATTCCCAAATACAGTGCAAGCAATACTCAGCCCTCTTGCGCCAGCACTGAAGAAGTCAACTGGGTATAGCCGGTCATAGAACGCCAGGGAGAGGCTGAGTTCAGCTGGGAGCCGCAACAAAGAAAACAGAGCGTCAGACAATGAAGCAGGAGGGGTTCCCTTGGGTACGAAGAGGATGCAGCAAAAGGTGGGCGGACGATCCGGAGGCCGACCACTAAGGTAGATACAAGAGCGACCAGATCACTGGGCGGAATCCAGATGAGGAGGGGACAGAAGGTCAGCTGGGACGTGCTGTATTTTTAACCATTATAGTACTGGACACTTTCACTCTCTTCCTGCCCAGGCCAATTTTCAGATTTCATAGCTGTCACACTTTGAATGACAATTACTCAGTCATGCAACACTGTACACAAATGAACTTTTATCACTTTTTTAAAACAGGTAGAGCTTTCTTTTGTTGGTATTTAATCATCACTGATTTTGCTTTTTGCTATATAAATTTAAAAAAAACCACACATTTTGAAAAAAAATTCTTAGTTTTTGTTAAATAATTTTGCAAATAAATAATCTTTGTTCATGCTGTACATTTAAGCCAAAATGTATTCTGCTACTTTTTTGGCAAAAATAACCCACATCAGTGTATATTATTTAGTTTGTGTGAAAGTTATAGAGTCTACAAACTCTGGTATATGCAGGTGAAACTCAAAAAATGTGAATATGGTGCAAAAGTTCCGTTATTTCAGTAATGCAACTTAAAAGGTGAAACTAATATATGAGATAGACTCATTACATGCAAAGCAAGATAGTTCAAGCCGTGATTTGTCATAATTGTGATGGTTATGGTTTACAGCTCATGAAAACCCCAAATCCACAATCTCAGAAAATTAGAATATTGTGAAAAGGTGCAATATTCTAGGCTCAAAGTGTCCCACTCTAATCAGCTAATTAAGCCATAACACCTGCAAAGGGTTCCTGAACCTTTAAATGGTCTCTCAGTCTGGTTCAGTAGGAATTACAATCATGGGAAAGACTGCTGACCTGACAGTTGTGC
This sequence comes from Staurois parvus, assembly GCF_062004578.1. Lineage (NCBI taxonomy): Eukaryota > Metazoa > Chordata > Amphibia > Anura > Ranidae > Staurois > Staurois parvus. The sequence continues at coordinate 12,159,317 of NW_028317876.1, forward strand.
AGAAAACCATAATTGACACCCTCCATAAGGAGGGAAAGCCTCAAAAGGTAATTGCAAAAGAAGTTGGATGTTCCCAAAGTGCTGTATCAAAGCACATTAATAGAAAGTTATGAGGAAGAAAAAGGTGCACAAGCAGCAGGGATGACCGCAGCCTGGAGAGGATTGTCAGGAAAAGGCCATTCAAAAGTGTTGGGGACTTTCACAAGGAGTGGGCTGAGGCTGGAGTCACTGCATCAAGAGCCACCACACACAGACGGATCCTGGACATGGCCTTCAAATGTTGTATTCCTCTTGTCAAGCCACTCCTGAACAACAAACAACGTCAGAAGTGTCTTACTTGGGCTAAAGAAAAACAGTCACCAAAGATCCATTATCTCCTGCGCTCAAAGACTCAGATCAAACGGGCATTAGTAACAAACAGCGTGTTCATCCGCTGGTGATCAGAGGTTGCGCAGCTCTATCATGAAGCTGGGAAAGCTTGATAAAACTGTAGAAAAGGATGAAAGAAAGAGCGCACAAACCTTGCGCATTACCTCAATAAATAGTGACTAATTCTATTTAATTTAGGAAATATACTCACAAAGGTGACAGTAAAAAAGAGCATAAGTAAACCATATCCACAGAGGGTTACAGGTAAATCCAAAGGGGAGGGGGGAAACTAACGCGTTTCGAAGGGTGCTCCCTTCTTCATCAGTGCTGGGTTGAGCAGATAGAAACTTCAGTATAGCAAAGTTCCCATAGCAAGGAGACATTCAGCCACTGAGTGTCAGTATTACAGCAGAGCAGCATAGTGACACTGTACTGCTCTGGGTAGGTGATCAAGATTTTTTTACACACAATGACTGCTTATTAAAGTGATGATAACTGTATAAATAATCATTTGTACGCTGTGAATGATATCCAGTCATGTGCCATTGTACCATGGCTGTGATTAACCAATCACAGAGATCTCAATAGTACACAATGGCTATGAATGACAAGCCGTTGTTTGTTTACAACTAGCATGTGATCGCTGTGATTGGTCACAGTGATCACATGATAGCAGGGCCTTGCACAGTGGCCCAGTAGATCCAGTGGACACAGCAGGTCACAGATCACACTTCTGTACAGCCCCTAAGGTCAGCACAAGGATCACGAGTGGTCTGTTGTTCCAGAATAACAGAGCAACCACCCAACCATATTATTACAATAGGTCTTGAAATTGTTAAAAATTACCATCTTCACAGAAGTGTCCAACCTTCAAAAGGGCAGATTTTTCATGTCAATTAATTTTTATTAAAAGGTTCAATTTTACAAACAAGAAGGAATCACAGTTAGTTGTAATTCTTCATGTACCACAATGACTACAATTGAGTGTGTAAAATAAACATAGACTGGATTGGCTGAAGAAACCAAACAGGAAGATGCATAATCGGTAAGCTGGCAGATTATTCTGTGACCAAAAAGTCCAGGAAGTCCAAGTTTTATCAAAAGTAGGTTTATCATGTCTAAGGGAAACATTTCCTCATAGCTGTGTTGAATAGCTCTAATCACCTCAGAGACATTAGGGTAAGAGAATTTTCCAGTGTCTAGCTATAGTTGATCTAGCAGCTACTATAACATAGGTAACTACAGCCATAAACAGTTTGTAGAATGGAATATATCCCCAAACTCACAAAAGCTAGCTTATGATTACTGGTATAGTTTGAAAAAAAGCTCCAAAAGCTTGTGAGGGTTTTACAGGAACATTAAGGGTCGATTTATTAAAACTGGAGAGTGTAAAATCTGGTGCAGCTCTGAATAGAAACCAATCAGTTTCCAGGGGTTTTTTAGTCAACACTTAATTGAATAAGATGAATTCATAAACTGATTGGCTACCATGCAACTGCACCAGACATTGCACTACAGTTTTAGTAAATCAAATATATTAATAGTAAAAAGGTTAGGTCCGAGCATGTAGGCCCTTTACAAAATAATCTAGAGTGGGTGACTGGGGACAAAGAGAAGGCAAATGTATTAAATACCTTCTTCAGCTCTGTTTATACAAAGGGGCATGGGGGAGCTCTAGTCCATAATAGGCATGGTATTGACAGAGCTCCAGATGATCCACATTGGCTCACAATTGATATGATCCAGAAATATTTAGACAGAATAAAGGTGAATAAAGCACCTGGACCGGATGACAAACATCCAAGGGTCCTTCAAGAATTGAGCTCTGTCATTTCAAAGCCATTGTTTCTAATTTTTAGGAACTCTTTAATGACTGGCATAGTACCACTGGATTGGCATAAAGCCAATGTGGTGCCTATATTTAAAAAGTGGTCAAAATCTTTACCAAGTAATTATAGACCTGTTAGTTTAACTTCTATAGTTGGGAAGATACTGGAGAGTTTAATAAAAGACCACATAGATGAGTTCTTGCTGGAAAAAAATATTTTACGCAACAGACAGCATGGATTCATGAAAGGCAGAAGTTGTCAAACAAATCTGACTTCTTTTTATGTGCAGATGAGCAAAACCTTGGACAGAGGGATGGCGGTGGACATGGTATACTTGGATTTTGCAAAAGCGTTTGACACAGTTCCCCACACACATGCAATGCCAAGCTGCAGTTTCTAAAGTGAGCAAAATCCTCTCTTGTATTAAAAGAGGTAAAGACTCCAGAGAGAGAAATATATTATTTTACCCCTGTACAAATCATTAGTAAGATCTCATCTGGAATATGCAGTTCAGTTTTGGGCACCAATTCACAAAAAGAACATTGGGGAACTGGAGAAAGTACAGAGAAGGGCAACCAAACTGATAAGAGGCATGGAGGAGCTCAGCTATGAGGAAAGATTAAAGGAACGGAATGTATGCTCTCTTGAGAAGAGGAGATAAAGGGGGGATATGATCAACATGTATAAATACATCAGTGGTTCATATAGTGAACTCGGTGTAGAGTTATGCACCTTGAGGTCATCACAGAGGACAAGGGGGCACTCTTTACGTCTGGAGGAAAATAATTTAATATCCAAACATGGAAAGGTTTCTTGACAGTAAGAGCTGTGAAAAATGTGGAATAGACTCCCTCAAGAGTTGGTTCTGGCCAGCTCAGTTGATTGCTTTAATAAAGGATTCTTTCTTGGATACACAGAATATAACTGGATACTAACATTTATAGGTAAAGTTGATCCAGAGAATATTGATTTGCCTTTTGGGGGATCAGGAAGGAATTTTTTCCTCTACAGGAGCAAATTGGATCATGGATCAACTGTATCTCCAGCATATCGAAGAATAACGGAGAGATCTTAAACAAATGATAAGATGCCAAATATAACTGTAACATCTTTTTCCGTGATATAATTGTAAAATCACTTTCTGTGATAATTCCCAGAGGTTAATACAGTGGGAAACTGTGTTGTTTGCTCTAAGTACTCTAAGCTATTGAAGATTGTATGTAATACTGGGATCTCTCTCCTACTATATGAAGGGAGTGGTTTAATAAATGCTACTTTATCCTGAAACAAGTAAAAGAAAATTGTGATTCCTTTCCTCCTCAAAGTGGGAAAATTAAAAAATTGTCAGGTCTTACTATGGATGGCAATCTTTATTTGTCCATGTAATCTGTAAAGAATGAAGATTTGGCTGGCAAGGTAAATTGTAGGTAGTAACTACAGTATAGATGAGAACATTTTAAGAACAGTAGAAAAGTTGCAATCTTCACCTGTGTTTCCATATTGATTAAGTAGCAGTAGTCTGAGTCGATGTCTAAGACAGTCAAGCTCAGCTGAAAGTGTGGGGAGAGGGTTTGCCTTATGTTGGGTTTTAGGTCAGTTACTTTTAGTCAAGGTTTGATCTAAGTTTTTAACTTTTGCCTCTTATCTCATACACCCGTCTTAAGAAGGATCCCTCACATTAAAGTTTTATGAATATTCAGCATTATAAAAAAGTATGATACTGAAGAACAAAATAAGAGGAAAAGGAATATAAGCTGTAGTTTGAGGGAGTTGGTGTTGTTAAACTAAAAGTGGGTAGGTGTTGAATGTACTGTAGATCTTCTGCTATGGAAATTAAAGCTACATTAAATTCAAGAGAAAAATGTAATATATTGCAGTTTACCAATACATAGACTGGCTGCATTTATTTTCTTTTTCTGTGCTGTTTTCCTTTATTTTCACCTTTTGATCTAGCCAGTAAGTCTGCTATTTTTCAACTTTGTTTAACAGACAGATGTCCAGCAAACATGGGGGTTGGAGTGTTGAGAAAAACAGTTAACACTGACAGGGGTGCTTGCAATTTTCAGCTTTTATTAGTTTATATAAAACTTCTAACCAAAAAGGAAAAAAATGTTGCTGTAATCGCTTTAAAAGTGATAGCTGGAGTTCAGGTTTGATTTGTTAGATGGGTCCATATAAATCTGCTAGTGTATCTAACACTACCCTCTCTCCAGAATGACAGAACTTTAATTGTGTTAAGACATAAATGCATTGGTTGTTACAAGTTAAAACATTTTAAAGGATTGTACAAACCAGTGTGGAGCTCCCATTTTTTAACACTGACATGACATAAGGCATGGTCTGACCAACTATGTTAGGGATTTTGCAGTCTGTGAATTTTATAGAATCCATTTATCCACCAAGAACAGGTCTATCCTAGAGTAGGATTGATGTGTATGAAAAAAGAAAGTAAAATCTTTTTCAGTGGCAAGTTGGCACCACCATCCATCAGATAAATCTTCCATGTTAAGAAGGTGTTGCAAGGTTAGTGTTGATCTTTTATTTGGTTTTGAAATATCCAACTGTCTGTTGGGGATTAAATGAAAGCATCCACATACAGTATTAAAAGAGAGCCTTGGCAAGCATCTTTCACTTTTAAAAGTTTCTTGACAAAGCCAAACTGCCATATATTAGACATTCACCACAGTGCACATTTCATTGTTAAGAAGACAATATAATATATCTACCAGCCAGGTCAAGGATAGAGTACTTGGGGGAAATAAAAATAAAGTTCCTACTGACATTTATATAAGCTATAAAGAACATTTCTGAGTGCACAGGAGATTTAGCATTGTGGAAATTTGTGATGTCACATTTACTAAGTAAAGCCTCTTTCCAATGTTTTGCCCTCTTGGAGAGGTGGTTTTGTTCCTTAGCATTAATATACACCTTTTTATGCCCATTGTGTAAATGGGAAATAACTTCTAAGAAGAAAAATAGAAACTTACATAAGCCAAAGCAGCCCCCAAATAGTGTTAGTCATATAGTCTCAAGTATTTTTGAGAGAAGAAGAAGCATAGAGATGCAAAGATGGCAGAGGCCATAAATGCATTCCAGTCCTGTGGATATGAACCATTTTGAAATGGCAAAAAAGTTACATAAAGAACAAAGATTAGTAACATGAGACAAAAATGATATAAATGTTTCCAATGGTGGATCTGCATAACATCTTGGAAGTCCAGAGAGTTTGCTCCTCATGGGCATCAGATCATTCTGTCATCATTATGTAAGGTGCACTGGCAAAGTGTATGGGCAAAGGCTAAGGTTTAGACCTGTATTTGTATAATACTGTTTGCCACTCAGGGAATAGCCTGCCTGAATCAGATGTACTCAAATGTGGATGCTCTGTTTTGGGAATAATGCCCCAGTCTTTCAAGGGAACTAGGCCTTTTTCTTTAAAGAAGTATTAAGTGGTGGCTGGTTTAGAATAAAAAAGGCATTGATAGATTTACTGGGCTCTCTAGTATCAACAGAAGAGACATTAGGCAGGCTCACATTAATGCATCCAGGTCACTTGTATGCTGGGTTTGGATTTAGCTGGACTGCCTGTTAAGTAGAGGAAGCAGGGGAAGCTGGTGAAGCATGGCTGCCTCTAGAACTAGATGTCCTGGACTCATGAGCCCTTCTGATCACTAAAAGAAGAGCTGTTGAATGGAGCTGGAGAGTGCACACCATTTTCATCTTGTCCATGTTACTGTCCTGATGAAGCAAAGAACGACATCATCTTCTGCAGCCAGGTCTTACCTTTTTGCTTTCAGGACATGATGAGTAGTGCTGAGGATGTTCTGTGCAGTGATTCATGATTGAGACATTTTCCTGAGATCAATGCTGGAGAGATCACTGCAGATGCTGCAAAGCTCAGTACAGAGCAAACATTCTACATGTGCACTGGTTATGCCCCTAAATGGCACATTTTTAATAAGGCTTTTATTATGGATTCCAAAATCCCAAAAGACTTGAGTAGAATAAAACTAAATGGCATTTACTTTTCTAAAACATTGATGTCATAAATAGTTGTAATTTTTTTTTATAAAATATTGTTTCTATCTTTTTTCATTCTCCAATGCATCTCAGTGCTACTGATCTCCTTCATCCATTTTCAATCACTCACTGTCTGCATGCATTCACCCCAGCACAGGCAAAACATCATTGCTCTGGACCAGTTTCCTGATAGTGACAATGGTGGACCAAATTGTGTGTCAGGAAGACCACACACAGACTTAAATATGCATATTTAAATATATTGAAAATTACTTTTAATATTACAGTAACATGATAAAGCTTATAATAGTTTTATTTATTGAGGTTTCTTTTTATATAATTTACCAGAGTTTAGATGAAACCTTAGCAATGGCTTTTACAAACTATTTCATCAGCAAAACAAAGTTTTTTCTCAACATAATATGAGATGCTGTGCTTTTTCAAAATGAATCTGTGACTAAGTTTTAGGTATTGAATGTGGATCTCCCATTAAGATTTTAACATATTTTAAAATGTATGGGATCTGTAGTAATGTAAGCTGTAACTACTACAACCCACAATTCAATAAAGCTTAATGCAGGAAAAAACCCAAAACAAATTTAAAAAAATATGTAAATAATTATACTGTACATTGTAAGAAAATGGTTGTGTACTATCCTAAATTTTCTTGTGGTTTCTAGCAAAATATTTTTTTAATTATTCTAGTTGCATATGACTGACATATATGCACAGTATAAAGAACAGTTTCCCATTTACAGATTGTCCTGAATGTGTCAGCTTTAAATCTACATGGTGTTCTTCAGCTAGGACTAGCAAAAGAACAATTTTCATATTTACATTGTTTTCAAAGCAACAAAGCAACAAACGCCTGGTTGCAAGACATATCATATGAAATTCAGTAATTGTCTGACACATCACAAGTTGCTTTGCCTTTGAAATGCTTTGAATATGTTTCATTCATAGCTCCCTAGAACATTACTAAACATTGAAAAAAGCAAGTTACAAAGTCCATCTATTAATAAACTGTATATGTATATATATATATTTATATATATATATATACACTATATTGCTAAAAGTATTGGGACACCTGCCTTATGCACATGAACTTTAGTGACATCACAGTCTTAGTCCATAGGGTTCAATATTGAGATGCTCACCCTTTGTAGCTATAACAGCTTCAACTCTTCTGGGAAGACTGTCAACAAGATTTAGGAGTGTGTCTGTGGGAATGTCTGACCATTCTTCCAGAAGTGCATTTGTGAGGTCGGCACTGATGTTGGACAAGAAGGTCTGGCTCACAGTCTCTGCTCTAAATCATCCCAAAGGTGTTCTATTGGGTTGAGGTCAGGACTCTGTGCAGGCCAGTCAAGTTACTCCACCCCAAACTCGCTCATCCATGTCTTAATTGACCTTGCTTTGTGCACCGGTGCGCAGTCATGTTGGAACAGGAAGGGGCCATCCCCAAACTGTTCCCACAAAGTTGGGAGTATGAAATTATCCAAAATGTTTTGGTATGCTTACTTAAAAGTTCCCTTTACTGGAACTAAGGGACCAATCCCAACCCCTGAAAGATAATTCCACACCATAATCCCCCTCCACCAAACTTGGCACAATGCAGTCAGGCAAGTACTGTTCTCCTAGCAACCTCCAAACCCAGATGTGTCCATCAGATTGCCAGACAGAGAAGCATGATTTGTCACTCCAGAGAATACATCTCCACTTCTCTAGAGTCCAGTGGTGGCGTGCTTTACACCTCTGCATCTGACGCTTTGCAAGCCCATTCCATGACACTCTCTATGCACTGTTGTTGTGCTAATCTGAAGGCCACATGAAGTTTGGAGGTCATTAGCTATTGATTCTGCAGACAGTTGGTGATTTCTGCGCACTGTGCGCTTTAGCATGCTGTTAGGAATGGACTGGCCAGCAATGGTGGGACTCACCTGCCTTTTGATCTGCAGTACCA